>NC_048300.1:72333434-72344445 GCF_013100865.1 Trachemys scripta elegans
AGGCAGGTTAGTACATGGCATGGCTTAAATATGCTCCGCTGCCACTACCATTGTATATACTCACTCTACCTCAATGAGAGCTAGAGCGAGCATGTGTATGTGAGCAGGGGAATCAGATCCCTAGCTCCTAGTGTAGATTAACCTTAACTGATTCATAGGCCTTGCACTTCTGCATGAGGTGAATTTCATCCAGTTTGAGCAGCCAGGTATAACTGGAGAGTTCCTCCACCGAGAAGGAAGAAGAAATCCTCCACCAGGCCACTGAATGTCAGCTCTTTCACAGTGACCAATCCATTGTCAGGGCTGAAAGTAGCCTCACTAGTGGTTCCCTTTCCTTTAAAACTCAACCACACGTTGGGAGAGGGCTGCTGGATCGGACTACAACTTACACCGGATCCATGAATCCTGTCCACATGAAGCAGACATACTCCTGCTCCACCACAAGATGGTCTTTCTTGACCACTTGCGCCTTCTGTTAAACCTTGGTGCTAAGAACAAGAAAAATAAACTTTTAAGATAAATTGAGCCTTTATATGACAGTTTTTGAAAAGGGCTCCCCTAATCTGTATGCACAATTTTTGTAATCTGACACAACATTTTTATATATGAAAAAGTTATTTCTGATATCCAGAATACTACCAAATAATCTAGATTTCTCTTCCCTTATTTAAAAAGCAACTAATTACATAACTTCTTTCTATCTCACATATCTTCCACTAAAACTCAATTTGACTTCTATGGGAGCAGAGTCATAGACTCATAGACTCATAGACTTTAAGATCAGAAGGGACCATTATGATCATCTGGTCTGACCCCCTGCATGCTGCAGGCCGCAAGACCCTTCCCTGGACTCTGCCGTTGAAGTCCCCAATCCTGTGTTTTAGTGACTTCAATCGGCTGAGACCCTCCTGCTAGTGATCCCTGCCCCATGCTGCGGAGGAAGGCGAAAAACCTCCAGAGGCTCAGCCAATCTACCCTGGAGGAAAATTCCTTCCCGACCCCAAATATGGCGATCAGTAATACCCCGAGCATATAGGCAAGAGTCTCTAGCCTGACCCTTGTTGGCCATTATGCTATTCATGTACCATTGCTTGGTTTTCCTTGGCTACTATGTTTTACCATTAAACCATTCCCTCCATAAACTTATCCAACTTAATCTTAAAACCAGACAGGTCCGTCGCCCCCACCGTTTCCCTCGGAAGGCCGTTCCAATATTTCACCCCTCTGACGGTCAGAAACCTCCGTCTAATTTCAAGCCTGAACTTCCCCCCGGCCAGTTTGTATCCATTCGTTCTCGTGTCCACATTAGTACTAAGCTGGAATAATTCCTCTCCCTCCCTTGTATTAACCCCTCTGATATATTTGAAGATAGCAATCATATCCCCCCTCAGCCTTCGCTTTGTCAGACTAAACAACCCAAGCTCCTCTAATCTCTTTTCATACGACAGGTTTTCCATTCCTCTGATCATCTTAGTCGCCCTTCTCTGCACCCGTTCCAGTTTGAGTTCATCTTTTTTAAACATTGGAGACCAGAACTGCACACAGTACTCCAAATGAGGTCTCACCAGCGCCTTATACAACGGAAGCAGGACCTCCCTATCCCTACTAGATATACCTCGCCTAATACATCCCAAGACCGCATTGGCTTTTTTCACCGCCACGTCACATTGTCGACTCATAGTCATCCTGCGGTCCACAAGGACCCCTAGGTCCTTCTCCTCTTCCGTTACTTCTAACCAATGCGTCCCCATCTTGTAACTAAAATTTTTATTAGTCATCCCCAAGTGCATCACCTTACACTTTTCACTATTAAATTTCATCCTATTTCTGACACTCCAATTCACAAGCTCATTCAAGTCTCCCTGCAGAATATCCCTATCCTCCTCCGAGTTTGCAACTCCTCCCACCTTCGTATCATCCGCAAACTTTATCAGCCCACTCTTGCAATCGGTCCCGAGGTCAGTTATAAATATATTAAATAAAATGGGTCTCAAAACCGAACCTTGAGGCACTCCACTAGTAACCTCCCTCCAACCTGACAATTCACCCTTTAATACGACCCGCTGCATTCTCCCCATTAACCAATTCCTTATCCACCTCTGGATTTTCATATCGATCCCCATGTTTTTCATTTTAACCAATAATTCCTCATGGGGTACTGTATCAAACGCTTTACTGAAATCCAGGTATATTAGGTCCACCGCATTTCCTTTATCTAATAAGTCAGTTACTTTCTCAAAGAAGGAGATCAGATTTGTTTGGCACGATCTGCCCTTCGTAAAACCATGCTGTAATTTATCGCATTTGCCATTAACCTCAAGGTCCCCAACTAGTTTCTCTTTCAGAATCTTCTCCAGCACCTTGCACACTACTGATGTTAAACTAACAGGCCTATAGTTACCCGGGTCACTTTTTTTCCCTTTCTTGAAAATAGGAACCACATTGGCTATTCTCCAGTCTAACGGGACCACCCCCGAGTTTACAGATTCATTAAATATAGTCGCTAATGGGCCTGCTATTTCCCACGCCAATTCCTTCAATATTCTCGGATGAAGATCGTCCGGTCCACCTGACTTAGTCCCATTAAGGCGTACTAGTTTTGTTTCTACCTCGGATGTGGTAATCCCCCATCCTGTATGCCCCTCTGTAACGGTGCTAGTATCCCTAATACCTTCATTGGCCTCATTAAACACCGATGCAAAATATTCATTGAGATATTGCGCCATGCCTAGATTATCTTTAATCTCCTCTCCGGCTATAGTCTTCAGCGGTCCCACTTCTTCTTTCTTTGCTTTCTTCCTATTTATATGGCTGTAAAACTTCTTACTATTGCTTTTAATTCCCCTCACTAAGTCCAACTCTTCCCGGCCTTTGGCCTTTCTCACTCTATCTCTACATTCTCTGACTTCACTAAGGTAAGTTTCCTTACTGATCCCTCCCCTCTTCCACTCTTTGTACGCTTTCTGTTTTTTCCTAATCGCCCCTTTCAGTCGGTCGCTCATCCAGCTTGGTCTAAATCTCTTGCTTAGTAATCTTTTTCCCTTTTTGGGGATACAGGCCTCCGACAGCTCATGCATCTTTAACTTAAAGTAATCCCAGGCTTCTTCTGCCTTTAGATCCCTTAATATGTTTGCCCAATCCACTTCCCTTACCAGTCCCCTTAATTTGTTAAAATTGGCCTTTTTAAAATTATAAACCCTAGTCTTTGACTTAATTCTGGTAGTCCTTCCATTTAGTTTAAACTGAATTAGCTCATGATCACTGGAGCCCAAGTTGTCCCCCACTACCACTTCCTCAACAAGGTCCTCACTACTTACCAGAATCAAATCTAAAATGGCCTCCCCCCTCGTCGGCTCAGCTACCACTTGATAAAGGAATTGATCAGCAAGCACATCTAGGAACATCTGAGCCCTATTATTGCTACTAGCGTTTGTTCCCCAATCTATATCCGGGAAGTTAAAGTCCCCCATAATTACACAGTTTCTATTAGTGTTTACCTCCCTTAATACATTAAATAGTTCCTTATCCATATCCTGGGTCGATCCCGGCGGTCTATAGCACACCCCAAGCACTATCCCCGGAGAGGCTCTAGTAGTCCTTTTACCCAGCTTGAGTATCGCCCAGACGGACTCCGTGTTATCTATTCCATCCACTATTATTTCTTTACAGCTTAATTCACTATTGACATACAATGCCACCCCCCCACCTTTACCTTTATCCCGGTCTTTCCTAAACAGCGCATACCCCTCCATACCTGCGTTCCAGTCGTGACTGCCATTCCACCACGTTTCAGTTATTCCTATGATGTCCGGTTTCAATTCTCGGACCAAGAGCTCCAATTCCTCCATTTTATTACCTAGGCTTCTCGCATTGGTGTACAAACACCCTAATGTATGTCGTTTAGCCTGTCTCCCATTAGTAGCACTGTATGTTGCGGGCCTCTTTGTGTTCGTCCCCCCTGTCCTTCCTATGTCCAATCTCATCTCCCCGGCTATGTCTCCTCTTATTACACTCAGCTTTTCAATACTGGAAACTGGCGTGGAGATTAACTGTGCATCTCCCAACCATCTCCCCAAACTTCCTAGTTTAAAGCTCTTTTGATAAGATGAGCCAGCCTCCCTCCCAGAAGTCTATTTCCTTCCCTACTCAGGTGAAGCCCATCCCGCGAGAACAGGTGCCTGTCCCTGAAAGCCTCCCAGTGGCCATACATCCCAAAGCCCTCCTTATAGCACCACTCCCTTAACCAACTATTTATCCTCACAATCCTATCAGCCCTTTGCTGCCCTTCCCTCGGAACAGGCAGAATCCCACTAAAGATAACCTGAGCCTCTATCTCCTTGAGAGTCTTCCCCAGCCTGGCATAATCTCCCTTGATTCTCTCTAACGAGAACCTAGCCATGTCATTCGTTCCTACATGAAGGATTATCAAGGGGTTCTTACCTGCTCCTTTTAGGATCCTTTTCAACCGCAGGTCCACATCGTGTATCTTTGCGCCCGGTAGACAGCACACCCTTCTGTTCTCCGGGTCCGCCCTGGTCACAGGCCTGTCCAATCTCCTCAGTAAAGAGTCTCCAATTACATACACCTGCCGTCACCTGGCAACAGTGCGATCTAGTAATCTAGTCTCCGATCCCTCTAGTCCTGACCTGTGTCTGCTCCTATCTTCTCTTATGCTCCCCCTTATTCCTTCCTCTATCCTCTGGTGGCCCATAATTGGTGCTGTCTCCATCAACTCCTCCCCCCTCTCTCTCGGACTAGCCGCTCTTCTCTTCTTCCTCACCCTCCCAGCTTCAGTCACCACCTGCTGCCCCTCTACCTCGTTATCCAAACACTCAAACCTATTCCTGAGTTCTATTCCCCCCTCACTGGCCCTCCTTTTCCTTGGCCTGCTTCTCACAGTCACATGCTTCCACTTACCTTGATCTCCTCCTTCCATTCCCCTCTCGCTGTCATCTACTACTGCCTCCTTCTGCACCCTAGAGCCTTCCCCTTCAGCCCCGCCTTGCCTATCCTCCATCAGCTGCTCAAACCCCCGCCTAAACTCCACCAGGGTCTCTACCTGCATCTCCAGCCCCTTAACCTTTTCCTCCAGTAACACTATAAGGCGACACTTCATACACACATACCTTTGTTCCAGGTCTCCTGCTAGGACTATATACATACCACAGCTCCCACATGTCGCCATCTGCATTCTGTCTGCTGCTGCTGCTTGGCTCATGGCTGCTGCTGTCTCTGCCCACAGCACCTGGGGACACAGAACACACACCACACCCCACTGTATATTATCTACACCCATGAAACCAGAAATCTGTAATTACATTTTTATTTATAAACCAAGTCAGAGAATGTGTGTCTAAATCATAAAATATCCAGCTCTTACTGTAGATTATTTGTTGATTCATTTTGTAACATGAAATGCCTGACAGGGTGTACAAGACAAAGAGGAGAAAAAATCACTGAAAGAAGAGATGTGTGATGGTACCTCACATAAGGCTTTATGAAAATATGCTTAGAATGTGTTTTATGCTACATATGCCATGTAACAAATCTCCGTAAAGGTTATGATCTACTGAATATATTAATCCTATCTGTATGCATGTATAATTTTTTTATTCAAAGTTATGAATGTTGGCTGTGTACTGGCTTGATTTCTACATAACCTTAGTAGAGCATTTGGTCAGTTCCTGGAGAAAAGAATGTTGAAATTAAGTACCTAATCAAGAAACACTTAAAGGACAATAGATTTTGGAATGCTCCAATCCACATAAGAAGTCTACTTGAGGACGTTCATGGTAGCATGTAAACAATGGATGCTACCTGTAAAAACTGAGAGTCATGCATGGACATGTGACTTGCCCAGGTGACTTCTCAACTCCATCTTGGAGCTGGACTTTGCATAGGAGTGAGGAGGAGGTCTCCACCCACAAGAGAAAGTCTATTTAAACCCCTGGGAGACCCCTCCATTTGGTCTTCAGCTGGCTAAAGAGAGAGCCTCTCCATCCCCCCTGCCTCCCCCCAGGATACCTGAAAGAAACTGGAACAAAGGACAGTGACTGCAAGGGCTGTGAGTGATTGCTGGACCCAGGCTAAAAGGAGATTAGTCTGTAAGAGGGAGCATTCTGGAATTGGTGAGGATCTTATCTGTATTCAGTTTGCGTGTTTTAATTTATTTTGGTTGGTGACTTACTTTGTTCTGTCTGTTACTACTTGGAACCACTTAAATCCTACTTTCTGTATTTAATAAAATCACTTTTTACTTATTAATTAACTCAGAGTATGTATTAATACCTGGGGAGGCAAACAGCTGTGCATCTCTCTCTATCAGTGTTATAGAGGACGAACAATTTATGAGTTTACCCTGTATAAGCTTTATATAGCTTTATACAGGGTAAAATGGATTTATTTGGGTTTAGACCCCAATGGGAGTTGGGCATCTGAGTGTTAGAGACAAGCACACTTCTGTAAGCTGTTTTCAGTTAAGTCTGCAGCTTTGGGGCACCTGGTTCAGACCCTGGGTCTGTGTTGGAGCAGACAGGCATGTCTGGCTTGGCAAGACAGGGTGCTGGGGTCCCGAGCTGGCAGGGCAGGAAAGCAGGGGCAGAAGTAGTCTTGGAACATCAGGTGGCAGCTCCCAAGAGGGTTTCTGTGATCCAACCCGTCACAAGATGACTATAAGCAAGTTTAAAGACACCAGCTGACTCGTACAGTTGCAAAACATTGACTCTTCTTGGATTCTGAATAAGTATGTAGAGCCCAAAGATTGTGGATCGTTATAGACATTTTAAAGAGAAGAACAGAAGCAAATAAAAATCGTGGACACTTAATTATCAAAGCTCAATTACTGTATAATATTGATTCAGAAAATTATACTCTACTTATAAGCTGTATTCCTCATACATTGTAAGACCTATTTTTCCCATCGTTTGGTCCACTCATCTCCATTGAGAGGGAAAAATCTATGTTGAAAGCATAAGCAATATCTGGCAAGCGTAAGTCAGTTTCTGAAGTCTAAGGTATGTCAAATGTGATCATAACCATAAGATAAAAGCATAATTCAGATATGCGTGCACGTATACTCATAGTAGGGTCTATTAATATCCCAGTGCAGAGAACTCAAGGAAGACTTAGGTACTCATCAAATTCCTCTATAAGGACTTTAGTGGTAGCTGGTCAAAATGTTTCATTTAAAATGTTTATCCAATGAAAAACGCCTTTTTTTGTCAAAAAGGAAATTTCCACTGGAAACATCAGTTTCTGATTACATATTTTGTTTTTTCATTGAAAAACCAAACACCTAAAATCTGAATTTTCAGCCAATAATCAATTATTGCAGTTTTTAACAATCAAATTAAAAAATTCAGCCAAAAATATGGTTTTCAGCTGGACATTTTCTGTTTTCAGGTTTCCAGTTTTTCAGCAAAAACATGAAAACTTTTAAAGAAAATGGTCAAAGAAAACAAATTTTTGTTTCTGTTAAACTTCTTGGGGGCGGGGTGAAATATTTTCCGATCAGTTCTCTTAAGCACTACTTTGGCTTTGTGCTGTGCTGGCTCTTCACACAGCAGTGAATTTCACTCAGCCGGAACTTCCACACACTAAGGCCTTGGCTACACTTACCAGCTAGTTCGACGGCTGGAAATCGAAGTTCTGGGTTCGACTTATCGCGTCTAGTCTGGACGCGATAAGTCGAACCCGGAAGTGCTTGCCGTCGACTGCGGTACTCCAGCTCGGCGAGAGGAGTACCGTGGAGTCGACGGGGGAGCCTGCCTGCCGCGTGTGGACCAAGGTAAGTTCGAACTAAGGTACTTCGACTTCAGCTACGTTATTCACGTAGCTGAAGTTGCGTACCTTAGTTCGAATTGGGGGGGGTAGTGTAGACCAAGCCCTAAGCTAAAAGAGGTGATTAGGCCCCTAGAGAGGATAGTTCCTTTCTTTTCCTTAGAGATGCAGATTTTAGTCACCATTCATTCTTTGGATAGATCCATTGAAACCAAAATCCTGGCTTTAGATTAGAATTGAAGTTCATAAATTTAATCTCTCTTCATAGTGGCTAAATCTGAATACGCTCAACTTTATAAAAGTTCAAAAGCTTTTGGATTCTAGGTTTGTGTGCCACATTATAAAGATGCAAGTCAGATCGAGATCTGGAAATAGGATTCTTGACTACTCATGCTCTTGCCCAGACAAGGAAGTCAAGACACTAAGATTCTGTTCTTGCCTTAGAATTCAATACAACTCCTATTGAAATCAATGAGGAGCTTTCTATTGCTTTCAATGGGAATTAAGTGCTTAACATGCTTAAGCACTTTTGAAAATCCCTCTAGTTGGCTATCTGCATCTCCAGGTGCCTAAATACCTTTGAAAATGTGACTCACTCTCTATCTTTCATTTTCTCTCTAAAAAGGGGTTTAATAATATAGACTTACTCAGCATTGTAAGGTCATTTGATATCCTCACATAAAAGGCTCAGTGGAAATTATCATTATAATAAAAGGTAATTGTCTTTATGAGCTTGACATATCACCTACTGATGACTTCCTCATATGCTTCATCATATATCCAATTATGTTTTTAATCAACTTAATAAAAAACAGCATCAATTATAATGCAAGTGAGCCTGTGACTTAGGTGGAATCACCCATTTGATAGCAAAGAATTACTATTTATTAGGACTGCATTAAAATTTTAAGAGTAGTTTTATAAGGTCCCGTAAGGTCATATATTCACTCCAATCATTAATCTTCTCCGGGCATCTTTAATCAGGGGCTCCTTCAGAGTCATTAAGTAAAACGTTTGCCCTCAGATCTTTAATTATAATGCCCAGATTCATTAAAAAAATAATCAACATGATTATTGAAGGATTCCCAGATGTGAAGCTGCTCCCTGCTTCAAGTGAAGGATGACATATAAAATTCAGGTTCACCCTATACAAATTATAATATTTGGGAGTCTGTGAGGAAAAGACCACGGGATTATAAAATGGTGCCTCTAGAATTTAAAATGAGGTTGTTGAAGTCAAGAAGTCATGAGATGGATAGAGGAGGTTCCTCTAAAGGTGAAGAAAAGCACCAGGACTCAAACTTGTAACATTTAAGGTTGTCAGCTAAATTGTATAGAACAAAGAGACAGAATATAAATCCTTATTTAAAAACAAAACAGAGTGCAAAACTTTTAGATACCATAGTGATCGACAAATTGTAATTAGAGCTGGACAAAATTTTTCAACCAAAACTCTTTTTCACTGAAAAATGAACATTCAGGTCAACATTTTGAATGTGGCCCAAACAAAAAAATTGGAAATGCCTAAATATTTTAACAGCTCCAAAACATTACATTTGACATGTGTCTGTGTGTGTGTGTGTGTGGGGGGGGGTCAGATTCACAAGGGGATTTAGGCACCATTCACAAAATGGAGGCGGAGGCACCCCCTGTTATAGCCAATAGCCCAGGGGTTAGGGCATTCACCTAGATTACAAGAGACTAATGTTCAGATCCACAATCTAGAGCAAGGACTTGAATCCAGCTCATACCGCTCCCAGAAGAGTGCCCTAAGCACAAGTCTATATTCTAAGGTGGGTTTCTCTTGGTCTCCCCTGTTGAAGCTGCTCCACTTTGGATAGCATACCTGAATAGTGACTGGGCCAGAGAAAGAACAAATAGGAATGACTCTATAGCATGGTAGCTGGGACACTCACTGGGGGGAGAGGAGGGAACACCTGGGTTTTAGTCCCTGCTCCAAGAATATAAGATCCAAATTATTAACATTGACTATAATTATTTACCTCCAAATACTCCTTTATTAGTGTTACTAACTGATGAGTTTAGAATTCCTAGTTTACCTTCCAGTTAGTTAGTTAATGATGATAATATTTTACACAATTATTCTAGGCAGCACTCCTGCTGAATGCAGGACCAAGAAAGTGTTCCCACCTGTTTCTCACACCTTGCTGGTGGCTTCACTTAAAGTTGAAGAATCTCAGCCCCACTGAGGATCAGGACCGATGATTGTAAACTCTTTGGAGCATGGCCTATCTTCATTTTGTCTTGTTCTGAGTTGAGCATATTGTCAGCACTTAACGACTAATCCCTCCCCCTTCCAGAAAAGAAAAAAATGCAGAACAGTCATGGCAGAAAATCAGCACTGAATTCTTGCTCAAAAATGTATTCATCTTAAGATTTCTAGAACTCCCTGTTTGTTTTGTTGAAACCAGGGCCGGCTGCAGGCACCAGCCTGGCAAGCAGGTGCTTGGGGCAGCTGCTCCGGAGAGGGGCGGCACGTCCAGCTATTCCGCGGCAATTCGGCGGATGGTCCCTCACTCCCGCTAGGAGCGAAGGACCTCCCGCCGAATTGCCGCCGCAGATCACGATCGTGGCTTTTTTTTTTTTTTTGGCTGCTTGGGGCGGCCAAAACCCTGGAGCTGGCCCTGGTTGAAACTATAATAGTCTTAGATTGTATTTCAGCCAAAACAAATGCAGAAGAACCGAAAAAGTTAGTTCAAATTTGAGTAACTTTAGAGATTCACATGGGGTCATTTTAAGGGCTGGGCAAATGTTTCTACAGGTCATTATTTTATTATCCAAACCAATTTCCCCACCTTTAAAAGAGTGACAGGATTATGTTTTGCTGCAGTATGTAACCAGGTGTGGTAAGTTTCAGAGTAGCAGCCGTGTTAGTCTGTATCCGTAAAAAGAACAGGAGTACTTGTGGCACCTTAGAGACTAACAAATTTATTAGAGCATAAGCTTTTGTGGACTACAGCCCACTGATGCATCCGAAGAAGTGGGCTGTAGTCCACAAAAGCTTATGCTCTAATAAATTTGTTAGTCTCTAAGGTGCCACAAGTACTCCTGTTCTTTTTACGGATACAGACTAACACGGCTGCTACTCTGAAACTTACCACACCTGGTTACATACTGCAGCAAAACATAATCCTGTCACTCTTTTAAAGGTGGGGAAATTGGTTTGGATAATAAAATAATGACCTGTAGAAACATTTGCCCAGCCCTTAAA
>NC_048300.1:72344581-72401656 GCF_013100865.1 Trachemys scripta elegans
TATGCATCCGAAGAAGTGGGCTGTAGTCCACGAAAGCTTATGCTCTAATAAATTTGTTAGTCTCTAAGGTGCCACAAGTACTCCTGTTCTTTTTACAGGTGTGGTAACCAGCTCATATAAATGATCTGCTGGCTCATTTGGGCAAGTGTAAATCAGTTTCCAGCCTGAACTCAACAGAGACAGGAGTAGCCCTCTAGCAGGGGGAGCTAAGGACAGCAACACCTTCTTCAGTGATTAAAAGGAATGACAAAATAGTTAATCAGTAATCAGTGTAATTCCCATTAGAAGCCTACATTTGCCTATTCTAACTATAGGGAAATAATGTAGTGCCTCCTACCACTTTGTGTTAGCTGTTGGCAAAGGGAAACCATTATACAGTACTTATACAACAAAGGGAAATGCAAATGACATTTCAGACACTAATATGAGCTCATAGAGCCACTTGCAGCCCATTGCCTTATTCTGTATCGCAGGTAGAAGTAGTCTGATGCTTTTCCATTTTAATTGAATTAAAAGCCATTGAGACTCTCAAAGACTCAGGCTGCAACACAATCAAATTATTCCACATGTGGCAATAGATGTTTGTCTCGCAGCACAATATGCATCATGCTGAAGGTTATCAAAGGTCCTGAATGTTTGATAGATAATATTACTGCTTGCTCATAGATCAGAGGATATGTCAAGTGAAGACTGCAGTGATTAGTAAGATTATGAAACCCAAGAGTCAAGCATCACTAGAGGGTTTAGAAGAATAGCATGTGGTTTTATACATTGCCCATAATAATTTTTTTCTGATAGACATAATTCCCAAGCAGCATTACATGGAATCTTTTGCTACTAGTAATATGCTCTGCTGTGTTAAGTCTTGTCCTAGCATTATTCTCTGTCACCCACCACAGTGGACCTGCCAGTCACCTTGGCAAAATTACTTTAGAAAGATATTAATATAGCTAATATCATTGGTAGCATGCAATAAAGAAAAAAGTCAGGAGGAATTGTGAGACATTTTCTCTCAGTAAAATGAATGGTAACATACGTGCTCTAGTTTACCTTCCTAGAGAACGGCCCCTGTTGAAAAATTCCTTCTCTGTGGTCTCTACTTTCTTCCTCTTGCCAAAACATTGACGAAATTTAAAAAATTCAGTTTCTGTGTTTATCTTATTTTAAATGTTTCTAAATGAATTTAGTGCTAATGAAAGGCATGAATGGAGACTGACATCTTCTGTTCATCCACTGTATACTACAGGTACAGCATTGGCAGTAACTGTGCAAGCTTCCAACACAGGTCTGGCTTCAAGCCGTCTGTCCACAGCTGAAAGGCAATGAAAGTCAGTTGCTAATCGCCTGAGCCAACCGGTCTCTTCTAACCTTTACTTGCTCTTTTTTCCTGAGTTCCTTGCTGCCTTATGAAAAACATGCGGCTCTGGCTCTATGTGTACTTTGTTGTTCCATGGGGCAGATCATCAGTGGGTATAAGTTTTCTCTGTTCAATTCAATGGAGTTATGACATTTTATATTAAATGAGACTATTCCCTCTTTAAGTTTAAGCTTGTGGTGGAATTTCAAAAGCTAAAATTAATGAATGAAATTTGGACCATTGAAGTCTATCACAAAACGCCCTTGATTTCAGGGCCCTAGGATTTCATCCTGTGGATGTATCATTCCCTCTCTCCAGATTGAGGGAAATTGAGGGAAGAAGAGGGAGTTAAATAAGGCCTATTCAGCACATTCTAGCACTCAATTCTCTGCTATATTAGTATGTTATTAAGCATGGTGATTGCTTACACTAGGATGTCTCTAAAACTATCTGTTTATTTTTCACATTGGTTTACATACATCAGAGTGGTAATGACAGTATGTGATAAAGAAAAGGAAACTTTTCTGAAAGAGGAATTATTCATCTTTGAAACCATCAGGAACTCCCCACTCAGTTATTTAATATTAGAGCTGGTCAAGCTTTGTTTTAAAAAAGCTTTTCATCAAAAAATGCCCCTGACAACAACATCTTTCCCAAAAGTTTGTCATCGTTGTCAAAAAGATTTCATTTTCACAAAATAACAAATATTTTGAAAAAGATGTAAAAATTAGTATCAAAAAAGGGTTTCAAAATGTTTCATTTACTGAGCACTAGTCTTCGGTCAAATATAATTCATAAAAAGTTCACTTACATTCAATAAAGCTTTTAAATGCCATAACATTGTGAAACATTTTGGGGAAAAAGATGTCCATTTTGAAAATTTCAAAACAAAAACTTGAATGTTTTCCCTAAAACAGATTTTCATTATTTCTATTAGCTCTATCTGAAATTAAAGAAAACATATGGGCAGAGAAGTTTTCTAAAAGTTTGACTGTTTTGTGCTTCTGAAGGTGCTGGTCTATTTGAATCCTAGAAGGCAGTGGGCAGAGCCCACCAAAAATCTTGTGAGGGAGGATCCACAAGACCCACCTGGAGGTGCTGGTTTTATAGATTTAGGCCAGGTCTACACAAGAAACTTTTGATGATATGATAATACCACATAAGGGTGTGATCTTTTATGACACTTTTGTACCAGAAAAAAAGCCCCCATGTAGATGCAGTTACATCAGCAAAAAGAGTTCTTTTGCTGATATAGCTTATTTCATTTGAGGTTTGGTATAAATTATACCAGCTAAAAGAAATATTTTTAAAGGTATATGCTGTGACTTTATCGGGGTTTGGGGGTGTAAGGAGTGTTTGCTGGCATAGGTATACCAGCAAACCCTTTCTAATGTAGACAAGTCTCTAGAGACTGAAGTCAACTTTTCAAAGTGGTACAGTCAGAGTAGCAATTATACATGTTACCCCACATCATCTAGTGTGCCTTGAGTCTGTTCTTGAGGGCCATTTTATGACTGAAAGGACAGTTTAGTTTCTATGCTGTGGCAACCCAGTTTTCTGCTCTGATTGCTGTAAAGGGGGCAATTAGTGCTAATGGTAATGTGGAAAGTTTGGGGATATTGATGGTTAGGAGCTTATCCTAACAGATTAACTCTCTGGGTATGGTAAAAGCCACAAAGGGAAACCTAATATTTATCACTGGTGCTTACTCCCCCTTTCCTCTCTCACACATGCCTTCCTTTTTATTTGTTTTTGCTAATTTCCTGTAATTAATTCCTTACTGATTAGTTGTCTAATGATGTGTCTTTAAAAATTACATCATTGATCACCATACTTTTCAACATTACAAACAACAAATTTCAGATCACAATATTGTTTCACTTGGCAACAACTGGAAAGGAAAGGCAAGTAATTATACACTACTGTTATCAAAATCCCTTAATTGGATTCGTTAATGTTCCTTGGATTGCTAGATGACTGAACTGTTTAGATTATACATTAATGTGACATTCTCCTATCTTCGTCCTCATTTACCACAGGTAATAGATGCTCATCTTCTCCACCAGCATGTGCAAAGTATGTGTAGAAAACAATTCCTTCTATTTTTTAATGAACGCTTAATGGGCACAAGGTGGAGAGGCTGCCTGTCATCAACTTATATTTATTACACATTTACCTAAAGTGGTGGTGAATCATAAGAATAACTCTTTAAACTGCAGTTCCAATCAATCTCCATCATCTGTGTCATTACCTCCTGATTTCATTTGTAGCACGACTGTGGCCTATTGCATTAAATGGCATTAGTGTATGGGTCTTCAGTAAAACATTTTGGCCTTTTGCAACTCCACAGATTTATTACGTATTGATTCAAGATTTTATCTTTAGAAATGGGCAGAGATCAAATGTTAAATCTGCATTTCCAAAGTCCGAGCTTGTGTAGAATTTTAGCTTAGGGGTCAGAGGCCCTAGATGTCAGTAACCAGTATGTGGGTGGTCATGCCTAATGGTTGGAGCAGGATGCAGGCCTACTAGTTGGAGCAGGAGTCAGGAATTGGTAGTCAGAACCAGAGCCAAGGCCTAGGAATCTGAGTCAGGAATCAAAGCCAGGGAGGGGTAAGAGCTGGAAAAGTGAAGCAGGGTTGGACCTACTGAGGAGATCAGAAGCAAGGCGGGGAACAAGGCAGGCACAAGAGAGATTGCAGTGATGGGCATGTGCATATGTTGCTGTTGGGATTCAGAGCAGCACCAAGCAGGTGGAGTAGTTAATCAGGTCACCCTGCTGTGGCTCAGCTGTGCTCATAGGCTGCCTGGAGACTGGACAAGCACAGTTGCAAGATCTCGCTACTGATACTAGAAGCATGAGGAAAAATCTCAACTAGCAATTGTCATCAGATTTCATCCTGATTTTTAAAGCAGCCACAACAAAATAATCTGAACCCCAAATTAATTGCAGACATAAAATAACACAACATAAACTTACAAAACACAGACCATTTCTGAATATCAAGCCATAAGCGTCCTGTCCAGTATTGTGCTTCTCATGATCCTATCAATTTAAATATCTCATCCCAAAATATCAATGCATTAACCTTGAGGTCATCATTTCAGATGTATTTGGTGGGTAAGGTGTAAGAAGTATCCAGTTTTTTTCTATAGAAGTGAAGTAATCTTTATCCTAATATTCAGCTGTACTTAGCTGCAGCTGCCTGTTGGGTCACTAATGACCCTTGATGAATCCTGAGCCTTTTTGTATTAAATATGGTGACAGTTTTCAAGCACTGTGCAAACATTAACAAATTTATATTTCCAGGCTTTCTATAAGATTATTATTTTTATCCTTGATTTACTAATGGGGAAAATTTAGCAACAAAGATGTTATATGGCTTACCTAACACAAATCAGTGTAGCGTCAGGAGCAGAACTCAGGATACATGGCTCCCAGCGCTGTGCTCTACCCAACACATAGTAACGTCTCTCCTGAACTGGCTACCACACAGCAACAGAGAACTCTTCTTGTGCTATCAATCAACAACCAAAAACACAATCAAATGAACAAACAAACCAAAACCAGAGCACTAATAAACAGGTAAGAATTTGAATGGAAAGGCAAGGTGGATATGCAAAACTGAAGAAGAAATTAAACAAGTGAAAAAGTACATTCTAAATGTCAAATAGCACTCTAGAGGAATTCAAAAGAGGGATAATAACAGATAAATGAAAGAATCAGCTCCTTTATAGATAATGTGTCATCAAAGGAGTAGAGGAATTGTGGCCATTCATAATATAGTTTTTAAATCGAACAATCAGTCCCTTTGAAGCAAATTGAGAAGCGCTAAATTAAGTTCTCGTTCCATATTAATGAAGTTGCTAGGGATCAGAACATCTAGAAGTCATTACAAAAAAGTCCTCCAAACACAGAGATGAGGCATCAAGCCATTTTCTTTGGTGGGAGCCCCCCTAGAAATTGCTAAATGAGTACACAAGCAGTCTCCTTTATTCAAGTATGTCCCCTTGAAAGTGTAACTTCCTAAGCTGATGTGCAGGGGCAATGGGAGGGGTTAAATACATTTCATTAGGGTCAGTGCTATTGCCTTACCCTTATACTGAACCTCTATCATCCTTCATTCACAGCCAATAAGTGTGGGTAGGAAGGAGGGAGAGTAAAGGAAAAAGAGGAATAGAGGAATAAGATTAAAGAGAAAAAAAGGCAGCAAGGGGGTGGATGAAATTCTCCCTTTTGCTTAATGGGAGCCTGGGGAGTTCTGAAAGGGAAAAAGGGGCTTTTGGATGGAATGCTGATGCTTAAAGATTCCATGGCAGTGGGTGCAGATTGTTGTGGGGAGCTGTCAGATGGAATGCTGATGCCCAAAGATTCTATGGCAGTTATGAGTGACAGGTTAGCTGAGTGAGACAAGGGAGGAGAAACTATTAAGCTGTACTCTGGTCGCTAGGGGGCTCTTCTTCTCCCAGCCTGAGTGAGTGAAATGAAGTCTCACAGCACCTATGAGCACTTAAGCCGGGTGTGCAATGGGGTGTGTGGACTCCACATGGATGAGGAAGGTGCCAGAGAGGTCCTGGGGGTGGAGCTGGCCCTATCAATCATGTATAATAGGGAGGAAACTGCAGTCAGCATGAAGGGGTGTGTGGCAGTGATGAATCTAAGCAGCAAACTGCAAAAGTGACTCCTGAAGCCATGGCGGGAACTCTGAGCCAAGAGACCTTCAGCTGGACCCTACAGAGAGTGCAGCGAGCTCCCAGGGTGAGCCAGACAGACTAAACCTGACTCAGCAGCCTAGCAGGGAGATATCTCAAAACACACTATGTGGGCACTGTATTATTGGCAGCACTGTGAACTTCCTCCCCCCCACACACACTTTTGATGGGTCCTGGGAAGAAGTTGAATGCATTGAGATTTGTGACTTTCCTTTTGATCACTCCATCCAGAGAAACTTAATTTGGCCCACAAAGGGAAGGGCCCCTTTGCCAGTATGTAAGGAACTGAGGCCTGTGCTGGAGCCACGCAATGCAAATAACTGGGTGCAGTCAGGCTCTCTCACCATCTGGGGGAAGAACCGCAGGGGACTCGGTTACAGAATGAATAAGGTCAGGGCCAGACAGCATATCCCATGAACCCTCACCAGCATGCTCAAAGGGCAGGTGAGCAGAGTTAGTAACTGTCTTGCATCAATAGATTTCTCCCCAGTGTTATCAAGGCCAGTGAATTCACTTTCCTCTCAGTGCAGAACAGAGAAGTGTTTTTCCACCCCACAGACACCTGCTGTCTCCCAGTATCTTGCTATCGCCCCATTATACAGGCACTTCTTGGGATACATTCACTCCTGCACTAGTGGGAACAACTGCACCTCTTGTGGTGTGACAAAACACATGGCATTTGTGCTACTTTCCTCTCCCCAGTTTCTACCACAGCAGTTACAAAGCATTTTCTGGTCTTCCCAGGAAACTCAGTGCATCCTCCAGCCAACATTTGTGTGCACCCTCCCAAGTCAGCCCCAAACATTTTTCTAGTTTATATTGTCCAACTCTGGGCTCCCATCAAAGCAGTGGTCCCTGGTTCATGCTGCTGATATACACTTTCTTGCAGATTTTCTACAACTGGGGATTTGGTGTACAAAATGCTGTAACTGCTAGGATTTGTTTCCTGTGTATTGTACTTTTCCATTCTTTAGTAGTCTGTCAGTCTGCAGGGACAGTCCCCCAGGAAGGCACATAAGTGTTACTCTAGCTGTTTTATATACAGAGAAAACAGGCACAAAGAGCAATTCAAGAGACTTATCTAATGTAGGGTTACCATCTGTCCGGGATTTCCCCCTTCCCCTCATGTAGAGTGCGGCGCAGCTGATTGGACAGCTGGGCCTGATTGAAAGCCGCTTGCAGCCACTGGGGCCTCTAGCAGCCAGAGTCCCTCCCCCTCCCCCACTCCCTCCTCCCCCGCAGAGCAGCGCGGCACAGTGTTTGGGTCCATGTGGAGCCCGCAGCTCTCCCTCTGCCGGGTGAGGGGGGAGCAGGGCAGGCGGGGGGGTGCAGAGGCTGCAGGGCCAGGAGGCACAGGGCAGGCAGGGGCATAGAGGATGCAGGGACAGGGCAGGGGGGGGGTGCAGGGGCTGCGGGGGGGGGAGGGGTGCAGGGGCTGCAGGGCAAGTGAGGAGCAGGGGCATAGAGGCTGCAGGGGCAGAGCAGGCGGGGGGTGCAGAGGCTGCAGGGCAAGTGGGAAGCAGGGCAGGCAGAGGCATAGAGGCTGCAGGGACAGGGCAGGCGGGGGGTGCAGAGGCTGCAGGGGCGGGGGGGTGCAGGGGCTGCAGGGCAAGGAGGAGCAGGGCAGGCAGGGGCATAGAGGCTGCAGGGGCAGGGGGGTTCAGGGGACACAGAGGCTGCAGGGGTGGGGGGGTGCAGGGGCTGCAGGGCGAGTGGGGAGCAGGGAAGCACTTAGCATCCCCCAACCAAGATCAGAGTTGGAGGGAGGAGGGGGAATGCGGGGTGCTCAGAGGAGGGAGCAGATTTGGGGCAGGGACTTTGGGGAAGGGGTTGGAATGGGGGTGGGGAAGGGGCAGAGTTGGGGCAGGGGCAGGGGTGGGGAAGGGGTGGGGCCAGGGGCCCCGTGGAGTGTCCTCTTTTTTAAATGTTTGAATATGGTAACCCTAATCTAATGTCACACAAGTCAATTGTAGTGTCAAGAATAAGTTCCCTGGCATCATAATGTGCTGCTCTAGATACACCACACTGCAAACCATCAATATGACATAGTCCAAGGTTAAATCTAGTGTGGACTTACTGAAGTCCAAAGAAGGCATTATGTGTAAAACCTAATAAACAAAATGTTAATTTCCTAGAAGATCAAAATATAGGTTGAGCAAGTCATGAAAATGGCTTTCATTTCAAACCAGAAAAGTTCTTATATTATGTCAGTATTCAAAAAGGGCAAGCGGGCTGAGCTGGAGCAACTGACCTCAACCCAAGGCAAAATAATGGAAAAGCTAATATGGGACTCAATTAATAAAGAAATTGGAGGATAGGACTATAATTGGTGCTGATCAACACGATTTTATAGAAAATAGGTCATTGCAAGCAAACCGGATTTCTGTTTTTGAGGCACTTACAAGTTTAATTGGTAAAGGTAGCTGCACAGATGTAATAGACTTTTGAAGGCATTTGAATTGCTACTACACCACATTCTTATTAAAAAAAAATAGCACTAGACAGTGTCAATAAATCGTGTTAAATGGATTAGTAACTGGGTAACTGATAGATCTCAAAAAGTAGTTGTCAACGGGGAATCATGAATGAAAGGGGGTGTTTCTAGCGGTTTCTGCAAGGATTGGTATTACGCCAGATGCTCTTCAATCTTTGTATCAATGATCTGTAAAGTAAATACAAAATCACTGCTGATAAAATCTGTGGATAACCCAAAGATTGGTGGAGTGATAAATAATGAGGATGACAGGGCAGTCACAGACAGAACAATCTGGATCTCTTGGTAACCTGGGCTCATTCAAACAAAATGCAAGGTCATATATCAAGGTACAAAGAATGCAGGACACACCACAGCATGTGAGGACTGTATCCCGGAAAGCAGTGATTCTGAAAAGAATTTAGGTGTCCTAATGGACAAACAACACAACGTGAGCTCCCAGTTCAATGTTGTAGCAAAGTTAACAGGAACGTTGGATGTATGAACAGAGGAGTAGAAAGTAGGAGTAAGGAGGTGATTTTTACCCCTGTATATGGCATTATAAGCAATAATGGAATACTGTGTCCACTTTTTATTTTTTATTTTTTTATTTTACTTTCATTATATTATTTTAAATGGATGTTGAAAAATTGGAGTGGGTGCAGAGAAGAGTCTCACAAATTATTTGAGAGCTGGAGAAAATGCCTTATGATGAGAGACTGAATGAGCAAAATCTGTTTATCTTATCAAAAAGATGATTCAGAGGTGTCTTGATTACAGCGTATAAGTACCTTCAGAGGGAGAAACTACCAGGTACTAAAAGGCTCTTTAATCTAGCAGAGAAAGATATAACAAGAAACAATGACTAGAAGGTAAAACCAGACACATTCAAATTGGAAATAAGGCACAGATTTTTACAAGTGAGGGTGATTAACCACAGGAACAAACTACCAAGGGAAGCAGTGGATTCTCCATGTCTTAATGTCTTCAAATCAAGACCAGAAAATGTGCTTTAGTCAGACAAGGTATTGGGCTCAATACAGGGGTAGCTGGGTGAAATTCTAGTCCTAGCATCTACTTTTACTGCCATTTCTTTGAGTACCTGTTCTAGAGTATGAGGAAGCTAAATTCTCATTCACTGGAGACAAGCTTGCACTCATGCATTCTGTGAAAGCCACCTAGTATTGTGAAATGGGGATTTCAGATAGCAGATGTGATGATAGGAAAGTGCATATGAAATTGACAACAGGCAGTGCTTCCAGTTTGAACTTATTATTAGAACTTTTCTCTCTAAGAATTAGTATCTCAATTCCATACAGAAAGGAGACCAAATTTATTCTACTTCAACCCTTTTGGAGACTTTCCGAGAACATTTTCAATGAACAGTGAATCAACTTCCATTAGAATTATACTGCATAACCTTCAATATTTGGGAGTTAAATGAACCGTGAAAGGAGCTGTCTAAGTACAAATAGGTAAATTGCGACTCTTGTTTGTTCTTTTCTCTCCTTGTGCTTTTTTCTGAAGCGTGGCAAGGACTCCTATAAATGTAAATAGGTTTAATTGGCTTACATTTGAAGGTTTAAGTGGAAAATGTTGGAAAAGTCACTCTGCACACAACTAACATTAATAGGATGGCAAGGCTACACCATAGTCTACTGAAGCTGCATGTTTATTACAGCTGAAAGTACATGATAACATTCAGACTGCAGTGCTTGCTGGAATTAATATTGTACTGGGGAGGGAGGTGGGCTATTTGTTTTTAATTATTCACTTCTTCTTTGTCCAATATGCATTATATTGGCTATCAGTAGCACATATTTTTTCTTTGATGTTTTTGCTGTTAGGAGACTTTAATGTCTTCACATCTTAATTAAAAGATGTTGACTTTTGGCAATGAAGAAAGATACAATTGAAAACTATTTATTTTTATAGTATCTATACAAACGATATCCCAAAATACAGAGTTAAATACATGATACCAATAATTCATAGCAGCGAGAGAAAGGCAATAAGAAGTATAACAAAGGAGATGTAGTTGTTTTCAGATGGGATTTTAAAAGAGGTTGGCAGTCAATGTTGCAAAAAAGCAAAGGAAGGCTCTTTTAGATGGCAGAAATTGCAGAGGAGAAGGCTCTCTCAGCAAAAGTAGCAAAATTATATGACATGACAGAAAGGAGGCTGGTGTTGTAGAAAAGGGGATGGAACAGGAAAGGGAAAAGAGAATCTGCAAAGGAAATTGGTGGAAGTCCACTGAGGGCTCTTAAAATAAGGAGAGGCAATTTTGATCTGGATCCTAATATGACTTAGAGAGCTAACAGTCATTTAACAATATGGTCAAGCTTCTTTTAACATGTTGAAAGCCAGGAAGCGGTAACCAATAAAATCTCTTGGCGATAGACAGAGCTTGTGTGCAGTAGAAGGGCATTTTAATCAAAAAAATAATCAAGAGAAAAATGGTAAATATTGTATAGTAACCTAAACTGCATAGATTCTGATAACAATCGCATATAGCCAGTTTTTCACACATGTTGAGATGTAATCTTCCATAAAGCTCTAGATAGGGTTCATATTACAGGCTCGTGTGAAACCGATGTTATTGTAGAATGATAACTCTTATGGGATTCACAAACAAATTGGTTCAAAACTGTTACTTCAGGTGTAAATACAGCTGTCACATCACACATGACTTGTCATTTCATAAATCTTGTGTCCCTAAAGACTGAAAATATAATGATGAGCATACAGAAGGTCTCATGAGATGTCAGCACTGAAGTTAGCTAGGAGAGAACACTTACCCCACAGAAAATGAAGTGGTTGTTCAAGAGGTATATTATTGAAAAAACAACTACAATCTTCATCATGACCCTGCTTCAACAAAGCATTTAAGCATATGCTTAACTTAAAGTGTTTAAGTTCTTGTTGAGTAGTAATGAACTTAAGCATGTGCTTAAGAGCTTTGCTGAATTGGGGCCTGTGTGATTATGTATAAAAATTTTAAAGAATGGTGTGTTTTGCCTATTTCTATCCCTTCTCTATTTTCGTCCATCTCTGATTTGTTTCCATCTTCAACTCTTTTCCCATCATCCTTATGCTTTATTGTCCTTTCACACCTTCTGTCTCACTTTTTCAACTCTATCACCTCTCCCGCAATACTTTATAGAATGAAAAAAAAAATGAGTGAAGGGTTAAAAGGAGAGTTGAAAAATACATTAGTAGCAGGGTATCAGGTTGCATTACTCCATCTGATGCAGGCTAGGATATCAGCCAAAGGGATTCTTGTATTCCAAGTCAAGCAATTCAGAAATGAGCCAGCTCAAGGCTCCAAGTCAGTGTTGTGGGGGTTTTATCCAATTCTCTATTCTATGCTGCCATTTACCAAAATTCCCCCTGCAGTGGCAATAGGATACAGTATTCTTTACTTCTCATCCTTCACTGATTTTTTTAAATTGCTAAGCACTGTTATGTGTAAAGGATGTGTAAAATCAAGGAAGAGAATCCAGATCTCCTGAGTTCTAGGGCAGTGCCTATACCACCAGTCTTTCCACTCATATCTTTTTAAATAAGTAGCATATTTCTGTTTCAGACATCTCATTAAGCATGTATGTAGAGCGCACTGATGTCTAACTCACTCTCTTTTTAAAGGTGATCTCCATATAATAATCTCTGCATTGATAGTAACACAGATATGGCTCAAATGAAGAACTGAACCCTATCCACAATGTTTTTTTCTTCAAATGGGAATATTAGATACCTGGTGACTTCATGGTGTTTGTTCTTTTTACTAAGAAGTAGTTTTTTATGGTTGTCTTTCTGGAGTAGTTATCAAACTAAAATCAGCTGATGAGCCTAAAAGGCTACTTGATGTCCAGTCATAACTATAAAAGCTATTTAGATATTCATATTTATATGGCCCCAACCATCCTCAAAGCTGGGAAAACACTCTTCATAGATTGGAATCTCTGGCTCACACATTGCTCCCTCTCTTGAGTTAACATGGGAAGGAGTTAGTAGGAAGTCTCTGCAAGGATTTCTTAATGGAGAAACCCAACATTTCCCTGTCAGGGGAGAGAGGGAATGTTCCCCACATCTCTTCCCATGTGGTAAAAGCCATGGCCCTGCCTTAAAACTTGGCAGAGCCATAGAAGGTCTCCACCTCTGCACTGGTTTGTCTGTTTTACCAGCCCTGCATGTACCTGGCAGTGAGGCTCCATTTGAGTTGCTCTAGCATGGATTCACCCTGGTTACTGCAGCCCCTAGAGATCCAAATGGGGAAACTCTGCAGATAAATTAATCTGGCCTTGGTATGCATTAGGCCAGGGAGGGGGCAAAGTCGTCTTTTCTCTGTCTAACCCACTGGTACAGCCCATTTTTCTCTCTTTCATTGTGCAGAGCCTGTGACGGGCCTCTGTTGGGTCCAGGGTAGTGGGGAGGACAGTGGTACAGAAAAAGTTGAATACTCCTCTCTGCATAGATCAGATGAGGTACAGTTCAGTTTTTGCACTTCCTTATTTCAGTCAAAATCAGAAGTGGCACTGAAATTTCCCAACAAGAATGGAGTTCATGGTATATCTTGCTCTAACAAAAACAGCTGGTACCAGAAATCTTGCAAGAAAATCTGTTCTTATCAGATTTCCAGTCCCATTTTGCAGGATCAGATTAGTGTGATGCATATATCCTATGCTTCTTAGAGAAAGAGAATTCTAAAAGTTTGATACAAAGCCTTTATTTTAAAATGTTTTCCTTAAGGCAGCAATTACATTTTAGAGCCTTAATTACTTTATAAATGAGCTTTGATCTCTCGGTTGTGACTGCCTTCAGTTCCGTAGAAGATGTCTAATTATCTTATTTAAGTCATTAAATATGCATTTGCTAAAGTAATTTTCCTTTTCCCAAAAAGATGTTATCATAATTATTGATTTTCTTTCCTTCACAGATTATGATTTGAGTATTATTATGTTTTACTGACTATCTATTTATTTTTGTGACCAAGTGAAGTCTTACCTTCCTTTTTTAGAGACACTTTTCTTATAATGTGAACACTTGAATTTCATGATTGCAGAACAAGAACAACATGACAATCAGTGAATTAATACCAAAGCAGGATACCTTTCCATCATCTTCTAAGCAGTACCAACACACTGGCTTTTTTAAAAAAAAGGGCTGGGTGGACTACATGTGCTTATAGAAATCATCTTAGAAGGGAGAGCCAAGATCTTTTACTAAAGAGCAATGCTGAACTTGTTTAAAAAAAAACACATGAAAGAGCCAAGTCAAAGTACTGTAAAGGAAAGAGTGTGTCACTGTGACAAGAGTTGTACTTTATGAATAGATAGCACTAAAAAGCCAGGATCCATTACTCACCTATTCGGACAGATTTTAAACGAGTCTGAGCTAAGCATAGTCAATAGCAGAAATTCCTATGGGAAAATACAGAAATGGCTAAACAGATGAAAAATACAGAGCATTCCATATCTTTAAATACTGTATCCCCTACAGAATGACTGTTCCTTGCCAGGTTAATTCATATTGCATACTTTAAATGACCCTCTAATACAGAAACTCCATCTTACGTATTTGCAAAATTATATTAAATTCAAAAGTGCTTCATAATGAAACATGAAATATTGCCTCCATCTAGAACAGGAGTACTTGTGGCACCTTAGAGATTAACAAATGTATTTGAGCATAAGTTTTCATAGGCTACAGCCCACTTCGTGGGATGCATGCAGTGGAAAATACAGTAGGAAGATATATATATATACACACAGAGAACATGAAACAATGGGTGTTAACATACACACTATAGGAGAGTGATTAGTTAAGGTGAGCTATTATCAGCAGGAGAGAAAAAGAACTGTTTGTAGTGGTCATGAAAATGGTCCATTTCCAGCAATTTGACAAGAAGATGTGAGGAACTGTAAGGGGGTGGGGAAAGCAAGGGGAAATAGTTTTACTTTGTGTAATGGCCATTCAGAAGGTGGACTTCAACTGACATTCTATTTTTCTTCACTGCAATTTCTCCTGATCAAGTCCTAGGCTGAAATAATGGTCCCAGGGAAAAAGCACATAATCAGCTTCTGGCAACACAATCTGAGTAGTTCTAAATACACTTTAATTCCAGTTGTGCCACTGCAGATCCAAGGGAACTGCATGTCTAAGAATCACACACACGTCCAGGGTGGATACAGCACCATGGAGAGATTCATAGAATTTTGTCAGCAGCACAGAAGTTAGTATTTTGAGCAAGCTCGCTGCCCATCAGTGTCATGAGAGTAGTGTTATATCAGATCTAGTGATCACATTTTTAGTGTATGAGACATTCACACCCCTTATGGGATTTGAGACATGGAACCTTGAAAACAAAAGTATCTGCTATATCCCTTGATCTTCCAGAGAATCTGTGAAAGCTGTCAGTAATACTAGGGCTTATATCTTGTTTGCAGATACTGAGTCTTGGAGGGGCAGCCTCAAGGCAGTGTGTTGCATGCTGATTAACACATTGGGCCTGAGCAGCAGTTTCAGTCCCCCAGTCAACAAGAAGTCTGAGAGGTTCCATTTCAGCAGTATTTTGCATAAAGCACCACGTCACACTACAGCACTCTAGAGAATGGTGATATAGCACTTGAGCAGCTTTGTCACATCCCAAACGTATTCACAGCAGCCTCATGAAAGTCCCAGGACTGCTCTAGCAGAACCTATACAGCACTTATGAAGTCCTCCATGCTGTAAAGGAGTCTGCTGTCAGTGTCTCAATATGCCTTTAATAGCATGGGAATCCTTTGAAATGGGGTCTGCCTTTTGACTCAGTGGAAAGATTTTCAGCTCCTTTCAACTCAGGTATTGCTTAGGTGAAGAGCCAACCAATCCCAAAGGTGAAAGGCTGATACTTAGTAAAATATCTTTGAATCTCCTTACAAATTTGGTTTACTGGGGGAAAATACAGGTTGATGGGGAGGGGTTAAGAAGTTAATATTTTGAACATATAAAAATATAATAAATGCAAAAATAATTTTATCTGCCATCCACATATCTCTTGGTGCTTTACAAATATTATGGAATCCACTGGAACTCTCATGAGTATTTCAAAATGAATATTTTGATGAGCTCTGTCTCTTTTGCTTTTTGCAAACTTTCTGCACATAGCTAATGATTTTCCCACATTTTTTCTTTATATGGATTGTGATTTAAAAATAAAACTTTGTGTGAGCCTTTGTGCAAAGTTTAAGAAAAGAAGACTAAGAAGAAAAAGAGTAATGTGTGCACTTAGCAGCACTCACTGACCATTAGATAAACTCCTCTGCCATTGCTGGAGAAAGTGATCTGCAAAACAAACAATAGCTGACTCACTGACAGCTCAGATATAGCGTAAAGGAAAACCATAAGTCTAAATTGAAGACCACTTTGAACTCTACCTCCCAAATCTTTCCACCTCTCATGGGCACAGGGTGCGGGAAGAAAATCTCAGGTTGAGTGCTGATCCCCGGAATGAGTTTAATGAATTCTCCTTCTCTGGACATTTGTATGGAATTTATTCTTTCTGCAAATGTGTAGGTGTAGTGTTTTGGAAAAAATAATTAAAATGGTATTCAAAATTCTACCCTTGTTTATACCCGTGCAACTCCCACTGAGAAGAGCACCATTGTAACAGAGGGGAGAATTCAGCTAATTGATTCCTATTTATCTATATTCCTATCATTTATAATAATATAATATAAATAATATATGGAGATATCCTATCTCCTAGAACTGGAAGGGACCCCAAAAGGTCATTGACTCCAGCCCCCTGCCTTCACTATCAGGACCAAGTACTGATTTTGCCCCAAATCCTTAAGTGGCACCCTCAAGGATTGAACTCATAACCCTAGGTTTAGCAGGCTAATGCTCAAACCACTGAGCTATCCCTCCCCCCATAAAACAGGCCCCTCATACATACAGTGCAGATGCCCTGCTCCACAGAATTCCCCCCACACACACACACAATACAGAGCCCTCCACAATTGATACAGCCCATTTTACAAATGGAGAAACTGAGGGCACATCTTCACTACCCGCCGGATCGGCGGGTAGCAATTGATCTATTGGGGATCGACTTATCACGTCTAGTGAAGACGTGATAAAATCGATCCCTGATCGCTCTGCCGTCGACTCCGGAAATCCACCGCGGCAAGAGGCGGCAGAGGTCGACTTGCCGCCGTCCTCACAGCCAGGTAAGTTGACCTAAAATACACAACTTCAGCTACGCTATTCAAGTAGCTGAAGTTGCGTATCTTAGGTCGACCCCTCCGCTGTAGTGTAGACCTAGCTTGAGACACAGAGAGGTGAAGTCATACAGGTGACTCACCCAGTAACAGTGCTGGGAATAGAACCCAGGTCTCCTAAGCCATACTTTAATGCACTAGCCATTAGGCCATGTATACGTCTTGCATACATTTATATGAGCACAAGTCAGTTAAAGTCCAATTTAACTTTATGGAAATGTATGGTCTTGATTCTGATCTCATGCCAGTGTTAATAAGGAGTAACTCCAGAGCAATAAATGGATATCAAACCAGTGGAAAATCAGAATTTGGTTCTGTAATCTTATGGATTTCAGAGAATACCAATTTATTACAGTTTTGAAGATTATCCCCTGTACTACATAAAGCCTGTCCTTCCTTAGGAATTTTATTCATGCTAGTGGTTTTTAATTATATTATGCAATATCATTAACTGATGAGATTCTCTGTAATGTACCGTGACTTGAGATACTCACAATTTCCATTACTTAGATTATTTATTTACCATTTCAGCTGCTTGTCCATTTCAGATATAACTATAGAAAGGGCTATGATGAGATTTTGAAGTGATGGGTCTTGGGATATTTCCTGGGAAACCAGAAAGTTAAAGGTTGTGACAGATGACAGAAGATGATAAAAGAATTATAGATTGTTTAGCAAATGTGTCACATAATAGCATTCTGTTTCTTCACCTTTCAAAGGGTGCTGGCAAAGGTGTAGCTAGAATCCCTTTTGAGACAGCAAGGAACCGCAGTATAAACTTCAGCTGTGGCGGTCTCATGTGAAAAGTCATGTAAATTGCCCACTTCATTTTAAGTGGTATCCTGCAAAGCTTGTGAACCCCTGATGCATAACAATCTGTCCCACCTTGTGTTTAGCTTGAACTATCTGATTTCCTTCTTCGGACTTGAAGAAGAGCTCCGTGAAGCTTGAAAATTTATCCTTACACCAATAGAAGTTGGTCCAATATAAGATATCACTTCATTTGCTTTGTCTCTCTCATATGAAAAGGTTACAATGAGAAATTACCTGATGAGAATAAGCAAGTCTTTTTTCCTGCATAGCTTTGGTGGAGATTTCATTTCCTTAACACAGGGGTCGGCAACCTTTCAGAAGTGGTGTGCTAAGTCTTCATTTATTCACTGTAATTTAAGGTTTCACGTGCCAGTAATACATTTTAACATTTTTAGAAGGTCTCTCTCTATAAGTCTATATTATATAACTAATCTACTGATGTATGTAAAGTAAATAAGATTTTTAAAATGTTTAAGAAGCTTCATTTACAATTAAATTAAAATGTAGATCTTATCAGTTTAGTGTGATCCTTGCCCTTGCTTTTCCTTCTGAGTTTTCCAATGTCTGGTACGTATTTGGATACTTTAAGCTGCACACAGGCTTCTGAGTGATCAGTTGTTAACCGGCTCCGAAAGGGACGGAGGACAGATTTCATGTGTGAAAATGCCTGTTCACACAGGTATGTGGATCCAAATGCTGAAAGCATTGCAAACGCTTTAAAAAATTTTTCAAATAGTTAAATTTCACTGGCAGGAATGTCCAGCAGGTCAGAATAGAGGCCCCATGATCTCTCTCGGTAGCTTCAAGTGCACTCCGTAGATCTCCAAACTTTGATGCCCACAATTCTGAGTTTTTTAACTGAATGAGCTGCATTTCAAAATCTTCAACACCCATCCACTAAAATACAGACAAATCCAAGTCACTTTCATTGAACTTTTCAGGTTAAATTAGAAAAGAAAGCATTGGGCCAAATCACTGGAAATCTTGAAATCTGTCAGAAAATTCTGATTCCAGTTCTTGCATGTACATTCCAATCTCATTGACACTGACAGGGCAATGCGTCGATAGCTCTTTTATGTGTTGGAAGTAGCAGAAAGTCGAAGTTCGAATATCCAGAGAAAAAACTGCTAGTTTTACAACAAATGTCTTCCAGGCTTCATAAAGACCCAGAACCATTTGCCCTGCACCCTGGAGACAGAGGTTGAGTTCATTTAGGTGAGCAATGATGTCAGTTAGAAACATGAGCTTACACAGCCATTTGTCATCATCCAGTTCGGGGGTAGTTTTATTCTTTTTCTGACAAGAAAGCCTTGATTGCATCAAAACAGTTTACAAAGTGCACCAAAACCTTGCTACAACTTAGCCACCGAATGTTGCTGTAAAGTGGAATGTCGTTATAAGCACTGTCCATCTCTTCTAGCAGTGCTTAAAACTGTCTGAGAGTCAAAGCAGATTGAGCAACAAGGAAATTCACACCACTGTATTCATCACATTATTAAGCTCTAAATTAGACATTTTAGCATGCAGGTTTTCTTGATACAGTGAAATTTGACTGTTAGGCAGCCAATTTGATCTTCAAGTAACTTTACAAATCCCCTCTGTTTTCCGACCATTGCAGGAGCACCATCTGTTGTCACACAAAATATTTTTCTGATGTCAACTCCTCATTCTTCAAAATGGTTTACAAAACTTTCCACTATATCTTCTCCCTTTGTTGTGCCATGCAGGGGTTTTAGGCAACGAAGTTCCTCTTGGATTTAATCGGAAGCACAATAGCTTGCAACAACTGCCAAATGTGGAACATCGTTTATATCCACACTCTCATCAACTGCAACGCTAAACACTGTTGTGTCTTTTAATGCAGTCTGCTTTTCGTTAATGTTTTCTGCCATTTCGCTTATGCGTCTCTCAATTATTCTGGCAGAGACAGGAAGTTCTTTTATTCTAGATACGATCGTATCTTTATTTGGCAAATCATTGAACAAAACCTCCAAACTGCTGAGAAAAACTTCTTTTATATATTCCCCATCTATAAATGGCTTTCCATTTTTTGGAGTGCACTGTGCAATCTTGTAACTTCCTTCTGTAGCTTGTTTTTTACTTACACTTAAGCATTTAAAAACACTTCTTTGCTTCTCACATCCTGCTACTACCTTTTTGATCGATTCAGTCTCGTCTGCTTTGTCAAGAAAGGTTTTCTTGTGCTTAATTTCAAAGGGTCGTTGAACACCTGATGTGTGACAAACAACACTTTCACAACAGAAAGCACAAACAGCACGGTCCTTCTTTTGAATAATCCAAATGTGTCTGTCCAAGAAGGCTGAAATGAACAGACATCTAACTTTGCTCTCTTAGGAGCTGGCATTTTGTCAAATGTACCTCTCAACTCACAGTGGAAAAAAAAATCGCGACAGATGGCACATACAACGTCAAACGCAGTGCGCTGCAGGGGGCCGGTGGCTGGAACTTCAGGCTGGCAGCGGGCTGAGCGGGGCCGGCGGATGGAACCCCAGGCCGGCAGCAGAGTGCCACTGAAAATCAGCTCACATGCCGCCTTTGGCACACGTGCCATAGGTTGCTGAATCCTGCCTTAACATTTCAGCCATGAAAGTCATAGGTGATTCCTATACTGTTGATGTTTTTCTAAGGACCCAAGGAATGTCTTTTGGTAACATTTTCAAAAGCACTTAAAGTGACTCAGGAGCCTAAGTCCTGTTGACCTTCAATTGGCCTTAGATTCCAAAGTCACTTAGGCACGCTTGAAATTGTTTTATAGTCCTGTAGTCTTAAAAAATTCCTGCAGTACAGGAGTGCCTTTTTTTACAGGAACTCATTGGTATTCAGGACTGCAGCCTGCAGGGCAAGATCAATTTTCCAGGACTTTCTATTTAAGCATGAATCATAGACTTTAAAGGTCAGAAGGGACCATTATGATCATCTAGTCTGACCTCCTGCAAAATGCAGGCCACAGAATCTCACCCACCCACCCCTGTATCAAACCTGTGTCTGAGCCATTGAAGTCCTCAAATCATGGTTTAAAGACTTCAAGGTGCAAAGAATCTTCCAGTGGGATGCTTTTGTAAAGGACAAAGAGCATACTGTGTCTATGGAACAAATTTCCCAAGGAGATCAAGTGAATTCAGAGCCTGACTGTCTTTAGGAAACCCTACAAAACCTTCTTTCTCAAAAAGGTGTATCCAACATAAGACAGACACATTGCCTTCCACCCAAAAAAACCCAACTGGCCAAAACAAATAAACCTTGAAGCAAATCAAGCTTTAAAAAAATAATTGTATCCCTTTTACCAGATGGTGTCGGCAGTAACAGAAGCTGGGTTCAATATCTAGGGGTTCCTCTTAACAATACAAAACAGAACTGGCTTCATACACTCAGAGCATGGCAAAAATGTGCTGGTGGGGCATGGATCCAAAAGCATTAGCCAGATCGAGCCATGTTATGGTACATTGCCTCCATGCCCTCCTGGCCATGTCGATGGCAGTTTGAAGGACAAAGTTGTGTTTCTAACAGTCTTTGCAAGACATGATGTCCTTCTGGATGGAGCTGATGACCCCTCCCTTCATTGACCAGTCTATAATCCTAGCCGCAATGCAGCTGGCATACAGTTTGTACATGGTGGAGCGGAGAGAGATGGGTCTCCAACCCATCAGAGACTTCTTCCAGGAGCTGGCAGTATGACAGAACTGTTTGCACTTGATGAAAATGGCAGTTAGTACCAGGTAACCTGGATCTTGTTTTTTCAGGAAGTCATAGTGAATGGCATCTTTTCTTGGGGATGTGTTTTTTGTCTTCATAAGTCTGGCCATTATTTCCTGTGATGTAAAGATTTCTTCCAGGCCCCCTTCACAGCTAAGCTGGGACAGAGGATGAAGGCATCCTGGACCTGCATGTCATTCTGGACTGAACTAAACTAAAACGAAAGAATCCTAAAGGCTAAGCTACAGTCTAAGGTTGACATGCGCATTCTGGATGCTCCATGTAATGCCATAGGGCAGTTGAGAAGGAACTGAGGGCGGTTAACCTGCGCAGTTCTGTATATTCTTGGTGCAGTGCACGAGGAAGTCTAGAGTGTGTGTGTGTGCAGGCTGAACAAGTACTGCTGTCAAAAATATCCAGTTAAAGGTGCCTGTGTACCTCAACTGGAGCACCCATATGAACACTACTCAAAGAAACAGTATTTCCTTCAGATGTGTGATCTGTCTTTGACAGGTGTTTGTATACATGTGGTAGGTTCTAGTTACTGCATAACTGCAAAATGGCTAGGTACAGTAGGTGTCTTCCCACAGTTTCATGGTTTGTCAATGGCTGTGGACCTGACCCTTCGGTATGGAGTAACAAGAGAAGGTATTCCTCTCAAGCATTTCTCCCTGAGAAGCAAACATTGAGCTGTGACTTACAAAGACTATTATTGAGATTGGCCTTCTAAGGCCTTGTCTTCACTAGACTATTTTAGGCAGTTTCAGCCCTGCAGTTAAAAAAAATAATAAAAAAACCATATACCATCTGGATCAAATGTGTGGATCAAATTTACAAGCATGTTAATTACCCCCAAGCTAATTGGTAATCAATTATCTCAAAGTAAAAAGCTTGGTGTAGTCATACTCCAATTCCAGGTTGCCCAGGGTTAGAAGGTGTCTTAGATGTCCCCTGCATTTCTGTGCAAAGGCTAATCACAATCCATCTCTTCACAGAATATTGACTCATACATATAAAACTAATTACATCATGAGTTAGGGATCACAATTTCCCTACTTACTGGTTCTGTATGATCACACAGCACTGGGAATTCTCTAATTAGCCCAGACTTGCACATCATTTAGATGCAAAGGATGAGATAGAAAGGTCAAAATGCAGAGACACACAAAAAGCATGATTTCCATCTATTTGGATATTAGTCATAATAGCTTGCGACTCTCTAGGAGAAATCAGAGGGTCTCTATTATTATTTCTAAAAGCAAAAACTGAACCAGAAGAACAGGAGTCTGTATACAAAGTGGTCTGTTAAAATAATTACATCATTGAAATATTTTGTTTTAACTAATCAGGAATTTTTGGTGTTTTATTTTGGCTTTTTTGCATAGTTGTTTCAAAGTATTGCAGCATGTATCACATAAATCTACTTCTGCAGCAAGGCAGAAGTGTGGGTCAGTGGAAAGCATACATCAGGCTATGTGCCTTGCGAATAAAGAATGCAGTAAAGAATGCAGGAGAGTCTCTTTCTAAGATTGATACAGAAAGGGAGGTAAAAATGTAAGAGGACTTGCTCATCGCTTTACTGTCATAATATTTCAGACTTGTCTGGCATCTTCCACCATAGTTGTCAAAGAGCTGTAGGGAGATGAGTTAATATTATCCTTATTTTACACATGTGATAACTGAAGCAGACTGCTTGTGACTTGCCAAAGTTCACAGAATGTCAGTGGTAGTGAGGAACAGAACTTTCAAAATGGATGTTGATAAATTGGCAAGGTTCAGGGACGAGCCACAGGAATGATTAAAGGGTTAGAAAACATGCCTTATAGCAGTGGTTTTCAACCTTTTTTCATTTGCAGACCCCTAAAACATTTCTAATGGAGGTGTGGACCCCTTAGGAAATTCAACCTGTGGTCCGTGGATCCCCACTGTAGAAGTCAGACTGAAAACTAACTGAACAGAATTCAACTACAAATGCTGCATGTGCTCAGCATGGCATTTGATGCAATATGAGAAAGGGCCCTAAACTGTGAGCTTCTATGGTAACAACAACACTTCCATGTTTTGACCTGTAGGTGGTGGTATTCACACTTTTGATTCATCAGAAAAATGGAATGCCTTTTCTGGGATCTGAAACTTTATTTTCAGAGTCACCTTTCATGGACCCCTTAGACATAGTCTGTGGACCACCAGGTGTCTGCGGACCACAGGTTGAATACCATTGCCTTATAGTGATAGGCTCACTGAGCTCAATCTATTTAGCTTAACAAAGAGAAGGACAAGTCTAGGGTCTATAATTGCCTACATGGGGAAAAAAATTGATAATGACTCTTCAATTTAGCAGAGAAAGGTATAACATGATCCAATGGTTGGAAGTGGAAGCTACTCAAATTTGGGCAGAAAATAAGACATACATTTGTTACTAGTGAGTGTAATTAATCATTAGAACAGTTTATCAAGGGTCATGGTAGATTCTCCATAACTGGCAATCTTTAAATCAAGATTAGGTATTTTTATCAGAGGTACACTCTGGAAATTATTTTGAGGAAGTTCTGTGGTCTGTGTTATACAGGAAATCAGACTAGATGATCACACAATGGCCCATTCTGGCTTCGACTCTTGGAATCTATGAACTTTGGTCTCTGGACTTCCCATTGCATGCTCATTCCACTAGATCAGTTATCCTAAATAGCAGAGTGATTGTTGGGAGCTCTATGAAGGATATTGTAAATCCTTATATTTTAAAGATTTGTGGGCTCCACAGCAAAAAAACTAAGCATGTTGTATGTCATGTGACCCCAGTTTAGGGAGGGTGAATAAATTGCGTCAAGGTCAGCAATCTTTCTACATACTCTATAACAAAAATAACTTGGAATTAAGGCATACTTTAATAGTAACTGTTGTGGGCCATTAACATTTTAAGATAACACACTGAACTACTTAAAAACTATTCTCAGTAGGCATATCATATATATTAGGCCACTCACTGTAACATGTGCTAGAGATGCCTAGAAATTAACTCTTTCCTGTTGGTAAGTGTTAGTGTTGGAAATCTTATCAGTTGCAATGAAGGAAGTCAGACTCTATTTCCTACTACTAAAGTGATGCCTGCTATGTTTCCCATCGCAACTTCAGTATTTTTCCTAGTTATTAGTAAATTTTCTCCCTTCATTGATTTAACAGAATTGGTGAAATGGAGTCAATGGATCTATACTGATGAAGAATATGGCTTATTGTCAACATTGAACAAATAATTGGCAGAAAAAGAATCGTGATAAATTTAGTCTTCTTTTTTTTGCTCAGGAAGTGTTCGCAAGTATTTTAGTAATTTGTAGTCTGTTGCCAGGTAATAGACAAAAAGCAAATACAAATAGTCTATTGTCATCCTTTCTCTTGCATTGAAGAGGGTAAAGAAAACATTCCTTCATAGCTGGCAGCATTCTATCTGACTGATGCCCACTACCACAACACAGAATAGCAGCCACATTAGATGTCCCCATAAAAGACAGCAGTACTCAACTATGCCATTTCAATTTTGTATGGTACTACACAGACTACAGGTGTAAAAAATAAGTATGTTCATTAATCTGGTTCATAACAAGCGATACCACCTTCTTCATAATTACTGCAAATGATCTCTTCAGTGATACTAGAATAGGTCATGCACCTATCCATCTTAACCATATCCATGGCACATATTTTGGTATTTTATGCAAGATTTATAATAATTTCAAGCTTCTTACCATAATTCTTCTCTTCCTTAAATAAACTATGCAAGAAACAAAATAGTGGTGACCTTTTGAGAACATTCTATCAGATATTCATTTTATTACCAGAACACACCAGTGAGTTTGATATTAATGGATGTTACCTAGCTCCACTATTTGTTTTACAGTAATGAGATTTTATAAACACTCAAAATTGAAATTAGCTACCTTAGAACACAATACCTACTTATCTGTAATATGTGCAAGACATCTCTAAACAGCTTTCACCAATCAAGTCATTTTCCTTTTAAATGTCTGTATTTCCATTAAAGATACTTTAATCTTTGTTTTCCATTGTTGTTGTTTAAGAATGCTATACAGGAAAAACTGCTGAAAATTTTTTCATAAGGATACACAACAGCACAACAATATCAATATTTATTAAGTGCTGTGGTCAAGCTTGACGGCATTAGGGATTTTCTGATTCAAATTTGAATATGTGGATTTGATGCCTGGGTAGACTGGATCTATGTTATAAATGAAAAGTACTTTCATAGTAAGTCAAAGCTTGATGAAGCAATCACCTAGTGAGAAACTTTAAAAAAACCATCAGTTATTTTCATGAAGTGGTACATTTATATTTAATCCCTGGAAACAGGAGAAAAATCAGTATGCATATTTTCCAGTGGAATAAGACACTAAAGCTTTGCCTACACTGGCAAGTTTCTGTGCAGTAAAGCAGCTTTCTGAGCTGTAACTCCCGAGGTGAACACACTGCCATGCCACTTAGTGTGCAAAAACTGTGCAATTGCAGCTCTGTAAAAAAACTACCCCAATGAGAAGCATACAGCTTTCTGTGCCAGGGCTACAGTGCCGCGGTGCCAGTGTAGACACCCTGGTCAATTACAGCACTGCGATTGGCCTCCAGGAGGTGTCCCACAATGCCTGTTCTCACCTCTCTAGTCATCAGTTTGCACTCTATTGCCCTGCCCTCAGGTGACCTACCATGAACCCTACCCCTTAAATTCCTTGGGAATTTTGAAAGTCCCCTTCCTGTTTGCTTGGTGACTCATGCAGTGGTCTCGGCATATATTTCCAGATGGACATGCTCCAGCCGTAGGAATCAGGATACCTACGGACAGATTTCAAATGCATGACAGAAAGGGGTCATGACCTGGACACACTGCAATGCAGGATCAAACTGAAGGAGCTGCAGAATGCCTACCACAAGGTGCTGCACCCATGAGCTGCTGATTCTACAAAGAGCTGGATGCGATACTCGGTGGCAACCCCACCTCCGCTGCGAAGACCACTGTGGATACTTCGGTGGCTCACGTGCCAGTCGAGAGTGGACCAAGCCAAGAGGAAGAAATCTTGGATGAGGATGTGGAGGGGAAGGAGGATCCAGAGGCAGAGGATGACTCGGAGGTCAGAAATGCATGCAGCCAGGAGCTTTTTTCGACCCCAGAGGTGGCTAGCCAGTCACAGCTGTTGGAACTTGGCGAAATGCAAATAGGAGAGGAGACCCTGGTAAGTGGCTTTCATTTTGGGAATCACTGAAGCAAGTTTTTGGGGGCAGGAGGGTTGCAGAAAGCAGGCTTGTCTCCCACCGCATGCCAAGTCTGCCTTATAGTGATAGACTCACTGAGCTCAATCTATTTAGCTTAACAAAGAGAAGTCTCCCTCAATTCACGGGAATCTGCCTCAGAGATCTCCAGGAAACTCTCATGGAGATACTGGGCAATCTGCTGCTGCAGGTTCTTTGGTGGAGCTGCTTTGTTTCTTGCCCCATTAAGGGTAACTTTCCTGCACCACTCTGTCATCACGGGGTGGGGTGGAGGGACCATTGCTGCACACAGGCGAGCTGCATAGGGGCCAGGGCAGATGCCGCAGACTTGGAAAAGACCCTTCCTTGATTCCCTGCTCACCCTCAGCAGCGAGATATCTTCCATAATGAAAACAGACTGTAGAAAATATGGGGACAGTAATGATTATAAGGCCCCCCCTTACAGTGCTGACTCTTCCCAAGAGCCACATGCCCAGTGTACAGTGGGTCCCAGAACACTGATTTCCCCTGCCCCTGTGGTTACTCACCATTTTGGGGGTCTTGTGGCTCATGTGTGCTTGCCTGGGGTCAGCCAGTTAATGATAGGTATGTGAATAGTGACTGTGTTTTAAATCACTGAATCAGTGGTCTGTGTGTTGCAAACAATACTGCTTCTGTAAAATGTTGCATTTTGGCTACACAGATATGACCTAGAGAGCCCAGCCTCCCTCTTTGTTATCACCAGCTGAACAGCTGCACAAAATTAGAAAGCAGCCATGAAGAACTGAAGAGGACTTTCTGCGTGATGTCATGATGCACTCTGTGGCCAAAAAGCAAGAATTGAAGGAGTGGCAGGACAGTGAGAAGAGGGACCAAAAGAAGAACATGTCATGCCAGAACGAACCACAGAGCGGCTCTTAAGGAGTGTAAGGCGCTACTAGCACTGCAAACCGTGCCCAACCTCCCGTGCAGCCGCTGTCGCAAAACTCTTTCCCATGCACCCCCCAGACTCCACCAACACACTCTTATCAACCTCCTGGCTCCAGTCTGTACCCGCTGCATTCAACTCCTCCACCATCACAGTCCAGCACTACGGACTCCCAGTACCCACTGCACAACACCTGTCCTTCTACAGTTTAGCCCTGCTAAAGTACAGTACCCGCTGCACTGTATTCCAAAGGAGAAGATTGGATATGATACCTGGACATACACAAATCTTTAGCCATCCTGGGACCCCACCTTCTCATGGGTCCCTCCCTTCCCCCATCCCCCTCAGTGCTGATTTCTTTTTTTGTTTGTCTCTCCTCCGGTTGTTGTTTTTTAATAAAAGAATTGTTTTGGTTTGAAAGCAATCTTTATTCCATTAATTGAAAGCAAACAGAGCCCTGCAAAGCAACGGGCAATTTTCTTAAACCTTCATAGTGCATCATCTGCACCAATCACCTCCTAGCATTACAAGCACTGCACTCCCGAGTACAGCAATAAATATTAGTGGCTTTCAGCTTCAAATTCCTGCCTCAAGGCATCCCTGATCCTTATGGCCCTGCGCTGCACCCCTCTAGTAGCCCTGGTCTCTGGCTGTTCAAATTCAGCCTCCAGGCTCTGAGCCTCAATGGTCCAGCCCTGAGTGAAGCTTTCACCCTTCCCTTCACAAATATGGAGCGTACAGCACACGGCTATAAGCATAGGAATATTGTCATTGGCTAGGTCCAGCCTCCCATACAGACTGCACCAGCGGGCCTTAAAACGGCCAAAAGCACACTCAACAGTCATTCTGCACTTGCTCAGCCTGTTGTTGAACCGCTCCTTGCTGCTGTCAAGTTGCCCCATGTACAGCTTTACAAGCCACGGCAGTAAGGGGTAGAAAGGGTCTGCCAGGATCACAATGGGCATTTTGATTTCTCCTACGGTGATCTTCTGGTCCGAGAAAAAGGTCACTGCTTGCAGCTTCCTGAACAGGCCAGTGTTACGAAAGATGCGTGTGTCATGCACCTTTCCGGACCAGCCTGCGTTAATATCTGTGAAATGCCCATGGTGATCCACAAGCACCTGGAAAACCATTGAGAAAAAGCCCTTCCGATTAATGTACTCAATGGCTAGGTGATCTGGTGCCAGAATTGGAATATGTGTGCCATCTATCGCCCCTCCGCAGTTAGGGAAGCCCATTTGTGCAAAGCCATCCACAATGTCATGCACGTTGCCCAGAGTCACGGTCTTTCAGATCAGGATGCAATTAATTAGGCAAATAGAATTTAGATGGGGCTACTATAAGGTGGGTGCATAACTGGCTGGATAACCGTACTCAGAGAGTTGTTATTAATGGTTCCCAATCCTGCTGGAAAGGCATAACGAGTGGGGTACCGCAGGGGTCTGTTTTGGGACCGGCTCTGTTCAATATCTTCATCAACGACTTAGATATTGGCATAGAAAGTATGCTTATTAAGTTTGCGGATGATACCAAACTGGGAGGGATTACAACTGCTTTGGAGGACAGGGTCATAATTCAAAATGATCTGGACAAATTGGAGAAATGGTCTGAATTAAACAGGATGAAGTTTAACAAAGACAAATGCAAAGTGCTCCACTTAGGAAGAAAAAATCAGTTTCACACATATAGAATGGGAAGAGACTGTCTAGGAAGGAGTATGGCAGAAAGGGATCTAGGGGTTATAGTGGACCACAAGCTAAATATGAGTCAACAGTGTGATGCTGTTGCAAAAAAAGCAAACATGATTCTGGGATGTATTAACAGGTGTGTTGTGAGCAAGACACGAGAAGTCATTCTTCCGCTCTACTCTGCTCTGGTTAGGCCTCAGCTGGAATATTGTGTCCAGTTCTGGGCACCGCATTTTAAAAAAGATGTGGAGAAATTGGAAAGGGTCCAGAGAAGAGCAACAAGAATGATTAAAGGTCTTGAGAACATGACCTATGAAGGAAGGCTGAAAGAATTGGGTTTGTTTAGTTTGGAAAAGAGAAGACTGAGAGGGGACATGATAGCAGTTTTCAGGTATCTAAAAGGGTGTCATAAGGAGGAGGGAGAAAACTTGTTCACCTTAGCCTCTAAGGATAGAACAAGAAGCAATGGGTTTAAACTGCAGCAAGGGAGGTCTAGGTTGGACATTAGGAAAAAGTTCCTAACTGTCAGGGTGGTTAAACACTGGAATAAATTGCCTAGGGAGGTTGTGGAATCTCCATCTCTGGAGATATTTAAGAGTAGGTTAGAGAAATGTCTATCAGGGATGGTCTAGACAGTATTTGGTCCTGCCATGCGGGCAGGGGACTGGACTCGATGACTTCTCGAGGTCCCTTCCAGTCCTAGAATCTATGAATCTATGAATCCAGCCCTATTGATTTACCTTCTTTTAAATTGTTCTTAAATCCACCTCTCATTTAATGTATTCCAAACAGAGATGCACGCAGTTAGGAACACCTCAGGAATGGAGGTTGTTCGTAACGCTGAACGAAACTTTATGGTTGTTCTTTCAAAAGTTTACAACTGAACATTGACTTAATACAACTTTGAAACTTTACTATGCAGAAGTAAAATGCTCCTTTCCCTTTTTTCAGTAGTTTATGTTTAACACAATACAGTACTGTATTTGCTTTCTTTTTTTCCTGTCTCTGCTGCTGCCTTATTGTGTACTTCCGGTTCCAAATGAGGTGTGCGGTTGATTGGTCAGTTTGTAACTCTGGTGTTTGTAACTCTGAGGTTCTACTGTATTATATGCAGTAATTTACCTTATACAAATTTGCTTTGGAAGGTAGAAAAGAAGAGGTTACTCACCTTGTGCAGTAATTGCAGTTCTTAGAGATGTTGATCAGGTGGTGCTCCACTTCAGGTGAACATGCGCCTCTTGAGGTGTATGCACACCTGTAGTAGAGCACCCATAGGGACAGTACTTGAAGAAGGTGTCACGTCAGCAGACACTTAAAAGAGAAGGATTTACACCAGAGATTAGTTAGGTCCACTTTGGTTTTGTTTCTTTTTTTACTGTCAGGAAATTTAAAGGCTGATATGTCAAGTGTATTTTGGCCCAGATCTTCACATCCAATACCTGATAATATAGTCCCAAGACCATGTTGTTGTAGATCCACCCATGGTTGCACTGGTGTGCAGGAAGCTAAGCTCCACACTGTGCAGACTCCTGGCCTCCATTTGCACAACAGATACATGAAATTTGGCTGCCGGAGAACTTCAGCATTGATAGAGAATGTTCCTTTGTCCACTTATGCCAGTCATGGTTTTTTTTTTTTTTTTTTTTGCCTGAAACAAGATTCCACACAAAAAACCCCCATAAAGACAACCAGAAAGAATAGATAAATTGCATAGATAGGAGGACCAGATGTCCTGTTTTTAAAGGGACAGTCCTGTTTTTTGGAACTTTTTCTTATATATGCACCTATTACCCCCCCATCCCCTGTCCCGTTTTTTGCCACAGGTGCTATTTGGTAACCCTCACAGATCCCATTAAAATATCACATGGACTACATAGAAAGATGCTAATTCAAGAAAGACATAGGGAGGAGACAGAAAACTAAATATGAGCTTTTAGTGCAAAGCTATTGTGAAAACCCAGTATTATTCTTGGATGTCTTTGTAAATGATTACATGTAACGTAAGAAGTACTAGTAATACTCTATTAGCCTGGTGTGGCTCCATGTGAAATATTGTATGCAGCCTTGCCCCCAACTTTTTAGGAAGACTAAGGAAAATACAGAGGGAATCAAAAACCAAAAAAGGATAAGATACTAGGAGACTATGAGGAGAGACTGAAGGAGCTACATTTATGAAAATTAAAGTTAGACATAGAACAGTCAGCAAACAAATCTACCCCTGCTTTCTGAAATGCCAGCTACTGTTTCTTAATTGAGGTTGTACCAGATATTAAACTGATACTACATTTGGTTAGTTAAGAAAGAAGGAAATTCTTATTTTAGATATATTATAGGCTAGAAAACAAAGGACTGGAAAATTATCACAGCCAAGAAATATTTCAAGGTAATAGTGTAAATGAAGGGAATTAGCCACAGTCTCAGAGGACCATAGCAGTTTGTACCATTGGCCTGGAGCTGCAAATTAAAAAATTATGAAAGGCAAAGAAAATGTTACATTAGTAAGAGTAACTTGATGGTGGGGGTTCGCAATGCACCATACCTGCAGCTCTTCAAAAATGGCTTAGACAAGACATGAGAGGCAAAGATATAGGGGCAATCTTGTAAAATACAGAGGGTGAGAGCATCAGCCTTAAAGGACTAAGTGGCCTTGTTCTTTCTGTGATTCTCTCATGTCAAAATCACTAATAAAATGACAGATGGATGTTCGTGATTGATAAAAGGAGACTATTAGTGCTTGTGAAAGGAGCTACACTGATGACAAGTACAACGTAGACAGGGGCCTCCTAAGGTTCCTGAATCCTGACCGCAAAAGACTGGTCTGTATAGACAAATGGCTATTTCAACCTCTACCCTCATTTACTTCCTATTTTATGTGTATTTTTTACTTCTCCATCATCATTCATTCTTTGACTTATTTGCTAAAACTAACCAGAATACATGACCACATATACAATGTTGGGAGCTTCCTTGTACCCAGCATGCATCAAAAAACAGCAGCAAATCCCCTCCAACATCTCATAAAGAGTGTGTCTTGAAATATTTTGTATAACTTGTTCATACCTTAACTACAAGGTAATGGCTGAAATATTTAAAAATGCAAATATTAATGTATGCACTTGTAAATGTAATTGGACCTTAAAATATCTAACGGTACATTAGGTAAGTACTGTAATTGAATTCGTAGACATAATACAATAATGCTTTTTCAACTGGTGCATTGTCACTTAGCCTTGTACTTCAGCCTGGAAGTAGCTTTCTCCCATGGCACACTTCTGGCTTCATTTTAAAGTTTAATTCTTTCCAGACAGTTGCAAAAGAATTAATTCTCTGCAGAATTTGGCAGCAGTCATGTGAATAAGCTATTATTTATGCTGCATTCCATTTTACAACATCCCATTTCAGAAGCTTGGCAACAAAAATTTTAGGAAATCAGTTTGATCAGTGATAGTTAAAAGCTATAACATTTAAAGATTTCCCTTCCTTTTTGCATGAATCCAAAATGCAGTATTTGAATAGCTTTCCTTCCTTTTCAGTATTTGACAGATTTGCTTGAAGGATCATACTTGAAAAAACTGAATGTCACCATTAGAATCAGAATGAGTTACTGAAAATACACAGTTTAATAAGAAAAACATAATACTCTCATTACATGTGGTTTTATTCTCAACTTTTTGGAGTTTTCTTCTGAATCTTATGTTTTGAATACCACATCCAGGTCACTATAGCGAACTGTGGGCTAGTATCTCAGTGGAGGGAGCAGGGGATGCAGGGCAGAAGACATTCACACCCATGGTCCACAGCCACTCCATGAAGCATACCTCTACCCACTTTCAACAATGCCAGCCAAATCTTGCTCACATCAGTGAACCCATTATCAGCTGGGAGGAGACATATGTCCCTGTGAATGGCGGGTGGGCAGATTTATTCAGTAGGTGCAGATGTATATAATGAAATGGTAAGCATCTGTTCCACCACCAAAGATGGGCCCATTGTTCATTAACGTGGTTTCACACATATTGGGTGCTACAGAGTCTTGGGCTCAAACAGTAGAGAATGATGTGGACGGTCTGATGTGGAAGGTCAAGATTAAGGAGACATCCCTCTTCTATTCATATATCTATCTGCAAAGTCCATATTCTTCCTTCTGAATTTAGTTATTGAAACAAGTACTTCATTGATCTTTAAAACTAAGTCAACATCATCAGCCTGGTGCTCAGAAGCAAAATCTATAACAAACCACTGTATGTGCTTTTGTGAGAGGGAAAACCTCTTCTGCTAACATCTCAGGGGGGTAGTGAATAAGAAAACAAATCAATTCCTGGCAGCTGTTTCCTATTTTTATAATCATAATTATAAACCAAAATTCTGGGTTCAAAGAGCAATGGAATGTTAGGGTATTTGAAATCTCAACCCGGCTCTGGACCCACATTTCAGAATGGCCCCTGTATTTTTGTTCAGCTGAACTGACAGCCTACATCTGAACAGCCCTAGAGGTTGGGAGGGATTGAAATATGATTTTTGTGGCTTTTAAACACCATATTCATAACAATTACTTCCCACTTCTCTTAGCTACAACTGAGTGCTAATGAAGCTACTGATTTGCCTTTATGACTGGATGAAGTTGTGGACTTTGAGTGAAAAAGATGCAAAGTGGGATCACCACAGAGCACAGGAGGATAATAATTTCAGCAAAAAGACGGCAGAGAGTGATCCTGATTGTTAAATCAGGTATTAACTAGCAAACTCAGTAAGAAAAGGCTCAAATGTTAGCAAAACCACCTTGTTTCCATTCTGAATTTCTCTTTTTATTTGTAAAGACTGCCATTACAATTGAAAAGGACTCAAAATGGAGTGATGTACACATCATTGGTGCTTCATGATGAACCTGATGGAATCCCTGAATGGATATTGCTTCAGCTTTGATTTTAAAAAATGGTCTAACAAGAAAATCTTTAACTCCACTATTGATCACAGGTGGCAAAAATAAAAGAAAGAGAAAAAGAAATTAAACCAAAACTACTGTTAAGTTCATAACATATACATTGTTGGCTGATGACACTGATTCCAAATGTACAATAAAGCCCACAACACTTTATTACTATGAGTATGATTATTGTGATTGTTTTTCTCATGTTGATCAACTTGCTTTTGAAGGTTGTTGTTTTTTGTTTCTTGGTTTTAAACTTGCATAATAAACATGCAATGAAATATTTCTTTTTAAAGTGTTTTTCAATCTGTTTTCATACAAAGATTTCATAAAGTTGCAGTGTTGCATCAGAGCATTACCAAAATAAGAGCAAGAGCAAAAGAGGAAGGTAAATGTGAACTTAGCTTGATGAGAATAACCTACTCTTGTCCTGAGACACGCCACAATCTTATTAAAAAGATGTGCACAGTCAAACCCCTCCCCCCGCAACCTCACCAAAACACAAAATAAATATTAACTGGGAAGAAAGGGACGGCACAAAGAAAAGATAATATGTCATCATGCACTCATCTTCTGCATAGCTCAACCCACATATAGTAAGGCACTATTTCCCCACAACTTAGTGTCCAAAACAATCCTTTACAGTGCTCTGTGAACTATATAGTTTCTTCCAGGATGATGAAATAAATAGATTGAATAAATGTCACTACCACATTACCCCACGTGTGTTCTCAGAATCAAGGGATTCATCTGGCAGTCTCATAAAATAATTGCCTCTTCGTGTGTGTGCATGTTATGTATGGGGATTTATGTGTGGGTGTGTGGTTTTTTCCCCCCCATGAGTTGCTGTTTTAAGTTTTCATTGTTCTTTACTCCATTGTTCTCAAAGCAAATAAACAGGGAAAAAACCCAGCACAGTCAGGTAATCAGAAACATAGCTTTGGTGCTCCAAAAAGCACACAGCTTTGGAGAGTCGAGAAATCAGTTCTTCCCTAAAGAGTTGGGAGATGGATAGATATATTTTCAGTGGCGATTCGTATTTAGTTGAGCTGGTCTTCATACTGTTTTCGGAAGCAATCACCAGCAGGGAAAAACTCCCAGCACCGTTCTTGATACATTTTCCATACATAGGATTCCTGCAAGACACAGGAGATTTAAATAATTAATCTGATTCAGTGAGAGTACATTAGTCATCCCTCATCTTTCAAAAAAGACTACATTCTGTTCTAAATTTTCTGATTCAATTCAAAATTGATCTGCTGTGTATGAACCTATATGTGATGGAACACACTAACAACTTAGTTCATTTTAGTCTAGGCTTTTGGGTTTCTATCTCCTGGATGAAAGTATTATAGAAACACACATATGTTAGGCTAGGGAGTAGTTTAAAGAGACTCTTGAAGAGCTCAGGAATTTTGACCTTCTTTCTGGTGAAATAAAAAATGGAGACAAAGGGTACGTCTACACTACCCACCGACTTGGCGGGTAGTGATCGATCTATTGGGGATCAATTTATTGCGTTTAGTGTAGATGGGATAAATCAATCCCTGATCGCTCTGCCTGTACTCCATTGCGGCAAGAGGCAGAAGCGGAGTTGACAGGGGAGCAGCGGCAGTCGACCCTGCACTGTGAGGACGCGAGGTAAGTTGGCCTAAGATATGTCGACTTCAGCTACGCTATTCTTGTAGCTGAAGTTGCGTATCTTAGGTCAATTCCTCCCCCCCAAATGTAGACCTGGCCAAAACAATTAGTTTTGCTCTTTTATGTCCAGGAGCAACTTGAAGCTCAAGTACAGTTGCCTGCAATACCAAACTGTAGCTAAGGATTAGTGTTTTAATGATCCTTAAAGGAACCTCCGCTGAATTTCTACATCAGCATTTCAAACATGCCTGTGTACAATATATAAAATAATACAATGGCTTTAATGATATCAATTTCTGGTAGAATCCATAAATGGGAACAGTTTCCCCTAACTATAGGTTTTATCCCCACCTGTTTTAACAGATAGTTTACTGTCCAAGGGATCTAGCCTTGTCCTGATGTATAGTGCTTATACCAAATATATCCCTACATTCATTGAATCTGGTGTATTGCACATTTTAAGGGTGACTCTTCAGCTTTTGAATAATACAGTAAAAACAAAACGAGACAGCATTTTATTGTAGCAAATACCAGTGATTCAGTTGATTAGATAGCTCAGAGGGCTCTCTCATTCCCCACATCTAAATGAAAGCATTGAATAACTAACCAGACTGGAGTGATTATTGGTAGTCACTGTCTGGACTCAGTGTATGCAGTGGGTCAACACACACAATAAGTAAGGTCAAACAATGGAGCAAACATAAATGCAGCAGTATTTTTCCCTAAATATTATCAATTTACAAAACAGAGGTAAATATTTTAGTCTAGTTTAACATGTCATTGTCAAAGGACAAAATAGATATTCAGAAATAGTAAAACAAGTTTATAAAATGTGCACCCAGTCAAGACTGACAGGCCGTATATAGACAGAACATGATTACAGTAGTTTAGTATATTTGTCAGATTTCAGAGAGAACAGTTTAAACAAACAGCAAAAATGTGCTGTATCCCTGTGGTGTACTGTAAGCAATCTCTGTGTGTGTAGGACCTGCAACTACCCATCACTTTACCGATCACTCTTACACAGCTCTCAGTGGGAATTCCAGCTGTCTGAGCACGTTTGGCACACTTTTTTTCTGTTGACAATTGTAGCTAAAAGACTTGAGGAAGTGTCAAAAGGTTTGGAAGAACATTTCAAAGAACAGTGAAGGCAAGAAAAAAAATCTCGGTAAAATAAATCTTTGGGGCATCATTTCCCAAAGGGTTTACCTTTTATCTGCACCCAAAAAAGCATGTAGCCACCTACATCTGGACTCAAAATGTGAATGTTTGTAAAGAAAGCAGATCTTTACATTCCAGTTTATACAATTCATGCACATAGATGCTCATTCAAAAAAGGAAGCCATTGGAAGATATGGCCTGTGAAGACTAACAAGCACCCTTGCCAAAAATATGGTTTAGTTCTGGTTGCCCTTGTGAAGGTGTAAAAGGAATGAGGGCAAGGAAAGTCTCTTCTCATCATGTGCACCTGTGGAAGATGCAACCCATATCACGTTTGTGGGTTTTGAATGCAAGTAAGCATTAGTGCCAACAGTGTTTCAGGTAACAGGGGTGTTCTGAGGAATAATACATGAATGATTGCTACAGTGAGGTGAGCCTTATAAGTATGTAGTGTGACAGACCCTGACCAGTGGGGTACAGGAGTCTGGTAGAGGGCAAATATACTGGTCACTGGATGAGTAGTTTTTTGTTCCCTGAGTGACCAATGCAGGGGCTGCACTAGAGTAATCAGGAACCTGCTAGAATCAGTTAAGGCAGGCAGGCTAATTAGGACACCTGGAGCCAATTAAGAAGAAGCTGCTAGAATCAATTAAGACAGGCTAATCAGGGCACCTGGGTTTTAAAAAAGGCGCTCACATCAGTTTGTGGTGTGAGTGTGAGGAGCTGGGAGCAAGAGGCGCAAGGAGCTGAGAGTGAGAGGGTGTGCTGCTGGAGGACTGAGGAGCACAAGCGTTATCAGACACCAGGAGGAAGGTCCTGTGGTGAGAATAAGGAAGGTGTTTGGAGGAGGCCATGGGGAAGTAGCCCAGGGAGTTGTAGCTGTCATGCAGTTGTTACAGGAGGCACTATAGATAGCTGCAGTCCACAGGGCCCTGGGCTGGAGTAGAGGGCGGGCCTGGGTTCTCCCCAAACCTCCCAATTGACCTGGACTGTGGGTTCTTCCAGAGGGGAAGGCCTCTGGGCTGTTCCCCAACCCACATGGTGAATCTCTGAGGCAAGAAAATCCGCCAATAAGCGCAGGACCCACCAAGATAGAGGAGGAACTTTGTCACAGTAGCTAGATAGAAAGACAACCCAAAGAGGGCATAGGCAGGGTTCCAACTCTCAGCACTGTGGGAGAATCTATGATATACTTCCCAAAAAGAGAAGTAGGAGGAGGCTCTGAGTACACTCGCCTCAGAGGGCATTCTCTCTGGCCTCTGGCTACATCCCTCTGGTATGGTGTGTCTGCTCACTATCCATGGCTGTGCCATCTAAAGCCCCTGCAGAGCCCACTGAAGTTAACAAAAAATAAATGAGAGTCCGCAGTTCTTATCTTTGCAAGAGTGATTTGGGGGTGGTGTACAGCAGTGTACAGTGTCTCTAGGCTGCTCCTTGTGCTGGATTGTTCCTTGGGTGAGCCAGCCCTATTCTGCATGCTGGTGAAAGGGAGGGAAGGGAATGGATCCATAGTCCTGCCTCCTTGCTCTCCAGGGAGGGGAGAGAAAAAGTGAGCATAGGGACTAATAGGCTGAGCTGAACAAGTGGTTAGAATTTCATTTGGATAAAATGTTGTGAAATTTAAGAAGCTTTAGTTTTATCTGTTCTCCTCTTAAATGAATGTCACCTGCCTGAATTTCATGTGTATCTGGGCTGTATGTCATTAATGGACACACTGTTACTCATTGTACATGAGCAAATTCTCTTCCCCTTGCCAAATTTGTGAATGCTTATTCCAATCTGAAAGTTAGAATCCAGTTTGATATCCTCGTTAAGAGGTGCAAGTCTCACTATAATTGTCCTTATGTCTAATACGCCTGCCTCTTATGGAAATCACCAGCTTTCAATATTACTTATACAGTACCATGGGAGAAAATGGTATTTTACAGAGATAGATGGCACTGTCTTGGCTTTGAAAAGAATACAATATAAATTACAAGTAACCACGTAAGTAATAACAATAACAAAAGAAGCGAGGGAGATAGCCAATAGGAAAAAGTCAAGTGACTTGTTATTTTAATGGGATGTATGTATTTTGTTAGTTGCAATTTTCCTTTCATGCTTATTTTGGGGAGACAAGTTTTAAGAGTACAAAATCAGGTACCAGAACAGATGCAAAGGCGCTGAAGAGGAGGTTAACAATGAAACTCTGGCCAAAATAAGTGAGTTTTAAGGAATGTTTTGAATGAGGTCACTTGTTCCACAGGGAGAGCTTCACACGATTGGTTAGAATTCTTATCTAGTTGTGCCATACTGAACATTCCTGACTTTTATCACTAACAGTTTTTAAATAGTACTGGTATAAATAGTGCTCACTTACCTGTCCTGTATGCTCTGTTTCATCTTTGTTAATGAGATACATCAGAAAAAATCTACAGACAAAGACATTTTCATCAGAAACAAGCACATGGAAATATCAGAAAACCAAGGAGAAATACAGACAGATGGATGTTTGCCATTATGTTTTATAGAATAAGAATAATTCTGTTAATGGATATACAATATACGCATGACATTTAGAATTTTAGATATATATTAAACCACACACAATCTCAACACTTCTGAGGTTCACCCATCATTCATTTTTACTAGCTGACTACAATTAATAATGGATGACCCTCAAAAGAGTAAGAGATTCGAGTTTTGTTTACTATAACCATGCAGCAGTTATGATGCTTAGATGAAGCTTTCCCAACCCTTCTAATAGGAAAATTATAACTGAAATTTTCTTGTCTCAGACTAGTGAATTAGGGCTTTATTGTACACACTTACATTGGTGAATAGTCAAGGAGACTGTTTCCATGAATACATATTATTCAAGATGATTAAGGCTTTCAGAATCAGTTTATTAAACAGTTTATTAAAGAGGGTATTTTATTAGATCTTGTGGTTCAAACTAGTCAATACAGATGAAAAAACTTTGACAGCAGAATATAACCCTGTGGTTTTATTAATACTCTAGGCTTGATGCTTTGGCATATTTACACACATGCTGATGATTTCATAATCTAGCTCATTTTTATATTAAATCCATTCTAGACATGACATCTCTCTCTATAAAATATAAACGTAAAGCATGACCATTAATTTTGAGTGCCCAATTTGAGGTACCTAGGACCAGATTTTTCAGAATACTTAGCATTAGATAGCACTTTATATATTCAAATGCAGCTTCCATTGACTTTAGTTGCAGCTGTGAGAACCAAGCACTTCCGTCTCAAGTTGGGCACCCAGATAATCAAGAATACACAATTAGTAGCCACTTGTGAAAAAAATGGTTTAAATGGCTTGATTAGCACCACACAGGAACTCTATAGCATAGACAGTGATAGGATCCAATTCTCCAGGGCAGCATTCAACTGCCTTAACTGTGCGGCTGTCCTTTTTATGCTATCTGTTCCCTACTTCATTTGCTATACACCTTCCAATTTCTGCTACAAATAACAGTTTCTTTCACTACACAGCACTAATTCATTCCCAGAGCAGGGCTCATTCTGTGCACTGAATGAGACAGGGCCCATGGAATAAATACTATGCAATCATGTAATTAAAGTCTGCATCATAATACATATGCATAGTGGGGCTGAATTAAGGTTACACAGGCAACCTTAACCTGGCACTATCTATCACAATGAGAAAAATGGAAAGGAATCTTTCTCTATACCTCTCTTGTTCACTCATACAGCATATAAAATCTATACAGTGGTCCTTCTCCCTTATTTTGTGGGACTGATTAGTTATTTGCAAGGGCTGATGGAAGTCATGAATTATTGATGTTTGTGTGGTTCTGTACTTACAGATAATTGGCCAAGTTGTGCTCCTGCAGGGTATGTGTTTCAAAGCCATGGGGCACTGTGTCAAAATAGTCATTGCCTATCCCACAGATAAAGCATTTGGTCTAAAAAAAAATCCAGAAAATATATACATTGTTGAAATGCTCTATAACAGTGCTAGCTTCTTTGGGAAAAAAACCCAATAAGCACACCACAATTTATTTAGAAATTCTGAAACATGAAATATACTATGTGCTTAATAAAGGTTTTTGCTTTAAGGACTCAGCCTAAGCCTCAGCCAAGCACATGAACAGAAATTTAATTGCTGTCACAATCACTTCGTGCTGTTTGGTAAAAAAATCTTTGGCATCAATAACTGAATAGGAATAGATCAGGAGAAAAGAGGGCATGAATTAATCAGGGCTGAAAAGCAATTTTTCCTTTTTGTTCTCGCCAGGCTACTTAAATGAATATAAGAGTCACTGTAGTCCATAGCAATCTTTACCTCAAAGGTAGTTATGTTTACCCATTTGAAACTGAATACGCTCTCAGTTGAGATTACAGAACACAGCAGGTACCTGATACTCTTCTGAATTCTGACAGTCAGATTTAAACAAGAAAATGGGAACTCTGCAGGAACAGACTACTTTCACTTAGGATATCCAAAGAAAATACACAAGTGAGATTAACCATAACAGGGGACTGGACAAGATGACCTCTTCCAGTCCTATGATTCTATGATTTGTAACCTGGTTTCATTAATGCTGAATATTGGGAACCTCCAAGCTAAACTAAAAAAGCCTTCACCAACCACTGAGGTCAGTTTTGTTCTATTCAGCCACAGCTGACAAAGTTAAAATAAAATAAAATCCTTAGCATTAACATAAAAAGACACATAAAAATAAATTGGGAGGTGTTTTGGCTTAGTTTTGTTAGTTTATCACCTATAAGGAGCCAGATGTACCAAAGAACCAACTGAGATTGCAGGTAGTGGACAAATAGGTCTAAAATGTGTCAAGAGCAGAATATCAGTTTTGATTAACTGTGTCCTGTGTGATTCTAACTGGTAGTGCTGAAGTGCAGTCAAAGATCTCTCTCTCCACTGTACCCCTTTCACAGGCAAAAGTGGGCAACAGTGAATGCTATTCTGTAACCTGGCTGTTAGCAGAGCACTTTGATCAAAAGGAATTGTACTAAGACTGTTCTACGGAATGCTACAGAATTGTTTCTGTAGGCTTTTATGTGATATAGTAATATATTTGCTCTAAGAAGATATTTAAAAAGTCATTCAGTCAAAAAAAGTCAGTCATGGAAAGTCATCTCAGTAGACCAGACTCTCAGTTTTATTTGTCAAGTATCAGAGGGGTAGCCGTGTTAGTCTGGATCCGTAAAAAGCAACGGAGAGTCCTGTGGCACCTTTAAGACTATCAGATGTATTGGAGCATAAGCTTTCGTGGGCGAATGCTCACTTTGTCGCATCCGACGAAGTGGGCATTCACCCACGAAAGCTTATGCTCCAATACATCTGTTAGTCTTAAAGGTGCCACAGGACTCTCTGTTGCAGTTTTATTTGTGTGACTTCAATATGGTTTCACTGAGGGGTAACTGAGGACAGAATCTTGCCCAGTATGCTGTTTGATACTGAACCCTTTGTTGTACTGCTAACTGCATACTTTCCTGTCAGTTTAAAATTACTCTCTGATGAATCATCGCATTTGGATAATGAATGGACATTCTGGCAACCAGCACTTTACTTAAATATGCTAGGGTGAAGCAACTAGGAGCTTATCATTTCTTACCTCCATGTCTTCTTTAACTTGTTCTTGTTGGTCTCTTAATTCTCCAAAAGCATCAATAATTAAACCTGGTGTTTAAATAAAAATGATACTTAACATTCAAGAGTACAATATGGCGAAATGTGCATACCCATGGAAACCAAGGTTGCGCTCTGACGGAGTAAGATCAAATGAGAAGTTGTCTCCAGAAGTAGTAGAAACCTTCATATATTTTGAAAATCACTCTAGTGTCTAAATATGTGAAACAAAGCTGACTACACAAAAAGAAAACAAGTCCCTCCAACTAGGCTGGCAGAGATTTTGTAACATACTTTTTAATTGGGTGTTTTGGGACAAGTGGATTTCTGTTTTATATGTACAGCCCTAGCCTTTTCTTTTATATAGGAGGTAAAAGGTAGACACACATTTGTAGGGTAATGGAATCTTTATTTAAAAAACAACAACAACCCAATAAAAGGATACTACTATATACTTAGCAGAGTTCATAGCTTTATTATATGAATACCATGGAGATGGCCAGGGGCTATGTGCATCCTGCAGCTCCTGCGCTCACTATGCTTGTCACTTAGTAATGGAATTCCATTAACAGAGCTCCGAAGAAGTAATGGGCCATTTCTTAGAGAAACAGAAAAGGAAAAAACATTCTAGGGTCAGACCTATATTATAAATACAAAGGGCCTGATTCTTCCCTCACTTGCACTGGTATAAATAAGACCAATGCCACTGAAGTTAATGGAGTTTACTGCTGTACAAATTGTGAAAGTGAGATGAGAATTAGGCTCAAGTTTTACAGTTAAGACCTGTCAACTTATATTCAGTTACTCACAACCAGGGAAACCAAACTGGAAAAGCAAACAGCATGAGATACACTGCTTGAGGCTATCAAAACCTGGAATTCTGTTTTTTACAAATGCCTTTTAAAAACAAAAGTTTGCTTGAATCTTTGAGACAACACATCAGAATTGTAAACAATTTGCCACATAGCTGAGAACTCTTATCTAAGCACACCTATAAGAAGCTGGGAGGTATCCTCTCAGAGCAAAATTCATCATCTAACTACATGTTAGCTGGTACAAGGCAATCAAAGATCATTATTTATAAAAGCAATGAAACCATCAAACTCTTGACATGTGTTACTCCAAAAGGATGTATATATTGATTTGAATTTTTAGAAACTATAACTGTAATAAAAGAGCATCCTCTTCAATGCTGTGGGCATCCTTGACAATTTTGCACCACCACACCTTCTCTGCTACTTTTAGCCTGAACCAGCTAGGTTAAAATTAGCATGGGTATGCCTACACAAGCTGCAATCACACCTTGATTACATAGACACATTGTAAACAAACCAAAGCCCTTTAATTCTCCTAGAACAATTAATACCCCAGGATCAGCATAAATACAATAAAAAATAAATGACTTCCCACAGTCTCCAGAGTACCAAAGCATCACAACCAACTCCCCATCTCCTTACAGCAAAAAAAGAAAAGTGGGTCTTGCAGAGTGCTCTGAAGGCTGACAAATTCAGGTTGTTATGGACTTGAGGGAAAGCAAGTTCCAAAGATCCAGGGCCATGTCAGCCACCTCCTCTCTGGTAATGATTGAGCTTATGCTCAGGCATCTCCACTGACTACCTAGGGATAGTTTGCCACTGGGAGAAAGGAAGTCTATGAGGTAGGTAGGTCCCAGGCCACTTCGGGCTTATAGGTCAAAACCAACCATCTTAAAATCCAGTAACCAACAGTCAGCCAGTGCAGATCACAGGATACAGGTTTACAGACTGGGTCTCAATCTACACCGCATTCTCTCTCAAATAATGAATAAGGCAATGACATCTCCAGCTGGGACAGTTTAAATGGAGATATAAAGCTACATGTCATCAGCACACTGAAGACATTGCAACCTATGCCTCCTCACTAACCTTTCCAAAGGTCTCATGTAAACGATGAACAAAAGAGCTGACAAGATGGAAACATGTGGAATTTCCCATTGGAGAATGTCCTCAGGCAAAGAAGCAATTGTCCAACATGTATGAGCAAAGCAACCTGACACAGTGACAGATGGCACTATATTATGTAGCCTTAATTGCAACATCCCACCTCTCAGAACCCAACTATTTTGGTTGCATGGCAAATCCTTCAATTAATGCTCTCAGTATGTTCATTCTAACAGGCACACATGTTCATCTCTTTCCATCTGCTATTGCTTTTTAAAAAAGTAAGTTTAGCCTTCACAAGAGACAATGGTGAAAGAACAGTTAACTACCCATAACTTTTCTTCGAGATGTGATGCAGACGTGTACTCTACTTAGGTGTGTGCACACCCAGTGCACCAGAGCCAGAGAACTTTGCTTAGCAGTACCCATAGGGGCGGCGCTCATGACTTGTCCCCTAAGCCCTTCATCTGGCCATATGAGGTGGCCTGACCCTCTCAGTTCCTTCACACCAAACGTCAGAAGTACAGACTCCAATGCAGAGGGAACAGAAGGTGGATCGTGGAATACATGTCTGTGCCACATCTTGAAAAATAACAATTAAAAGTAGGTAGCCTTTTCTTCTTCAAGCAGATGCAGCTGTGTAATTCCAGTTAGGTAATTTACAAACAGTACTTGTAGGAGGTGGGGCTCTGAGTCTCTTTAAACAAGGACTGCAGGATTGCCTTCCCAAAGTTTGCATCTGATTTGGATGCAGCAGTAATGGCACAGTGGCTTTTAAAAGTACGTACAGAAGACCAGGTGGCAGCTCTGCAAATGTCCAATATAGAAAGGTCATTGATATTGCCTGGGCTCTTGTGGAATGAGGAGACATAAGGAGGCCTAGTCTGGGCTACTTTGTATGCTGTCAGGATACAGGAATGTACCCACCTGGAGATCATCTGTGAAGAGACTGCTTGACCCTTCATTCAGTCTGCATATGAAACAAAAGAGATGAGGAACAGAAATGTTTGGTCTTATCCAGATAAAAAGCTAAACATCGCCTGACATCCAGTGTTGAGATGTTGTTCCTCTGGGGTTGAATGTGGCTTAGGGAAGAACGCTGGTAAATATATAGCTCAATTCAACTGAAACTGGGAAACCACCTTGGATAAAAACTTAGGATGCAGCATCAGGGTTACTTTGTCTCTAGAAAACTGCATGTAAGGGTGCTCTACCATCAAGCCTGCAATTCACACAACCTCCTTGCAGACGTTATCGCTACAAGGAAGGCAGTTTTCTGACACAGAAGGGAGAAAGAAGAAGTTGCCAAAGGCTTGAAAGGAGGTCTCAGAAGGGTCACTCAGACAGTATTAAGGCCGAACAAAGGAATCACGCTTTAAACGGCGGATAGAGACAAGTGATTCCTTTAAAAAATCTCACTGCCATGGGGTTTGAAAACATTGATGTCCCACGGATTTGTGGATAAAACGCTGAAATCGCTGCCAGGTGGACTCTCAATGAACTCAATGCAAGACCAGAAGACTGAAGATGTAACAGGTACTCCAAGGTTTCCTGGATACAATCCAGCTTCAGTTGAACTCCATGGGCTAATGATCATATCAAGAACCGCTTCCAACTGGCTAAATAGGTCACTCTGGTGGAGGGCTTCTTACTAGTTAGCAAGACTTGCCTGACTGCCTCTGAATATAGTTCTTCCTCCTCGTTAACCATGTAGCATCCACTCTCTGAGATGGAGGGAGGTGAGCATTGGGTGCAAAACCTGACTGTGTGGCAGAGTCCGGAGGTGGGGAGGAAGGGATATGGGAGACTAAACTGATGATGTGAGGAGAACAGAGGAACAATACTATCTCAGCCACAGTACAGCAATGATAAAGAGCTTGGCATGATCCAATTTCATCTTGAGAATGACCTGCAGGATGATCAGGATTGGATGCATTGGTGACAACAGTCTTAGTCAGCGGGGACCAAGCGAAGGGAATGCCCTGGCACACATTGCCCTGAACCACCCATTATCATAAGGCATCTGCCAATCCTGGATTAAGTCAGACTAGTCTGTCCAAGTGATGATGATTCAGATGATAGACCAACTTCAGCCGCATTTGAAGAGAATGTAAGTGCATTCTGGCAAATTGGACTACCTGTGTGTATGCAGCCAGATGACCTAATAACCTTAGGCATACATGGGCTGAGGTTGAGGGTTGAGACTGCAGTTTCAGACATAGGTGGCAAATAGTGTGGCATCAGTCAGTCAGCAGAAATGCTCTTGAACTTGTAGAGTCTACCAGGGTCCCAATGAACTCAATTCTTTGAGTTGGAACCAATGTTGACTACCCATTGTTTAAGATGAAACATAGACGATCAAGAAAATGTAGCATGAAGCGAACATGAGAGAGGATTTCTTCTATGGACCTGCTCTCAGGAACTAATAGTTCAGATATGGGAAGATATGAATGCCCTCTTCCTGAGATATGCTGTCACTACAATCATGGATTTAGTAAAAATCCAGAGAGCGGAGGACAGACCCAAACGGAGTGTGGTGAACTGACAGTGCCAGTTTGCCATGACAAACTGGAGAAACTTCCTGTGGCTCAGAAGAATTGCTACATGGAAATAAGCATTCTAAAGGCCTAGGGCAGCAAACCAGGCATTATGATTTAAGGCAGGGAAGATGTTTGCTAGAGTAACCATACAGAATCTCACATATCTGATGTATTTGTTGAGATCATAGAGGTCAAGGATAGGTCTCAACCCTCCTTTGGGCTTGGGGATCAGGAAACACCAGGAGTAGAATCCCTGTCCCCGATGCTGCAGGGGGATCTGCTCTACAGCTCCAAGCACCAGTAGAGACTGGACCTGCTTGAGGAGCAGTGTCTTCTGAGAGGTGTCCCTGAAGAAGGATGGATTGGGGTGGGGAGGAGGGATGGAGAGGAACTATATGGCATAATCCAATCTGATGGTGCTTAGGACCCAGATGTCTGTGGTATTCGAGTCCCAATATGGGGGCAGCATTGGGAATGAAGAGGAACTGAGGATTGGCACTGGTGGTATCGAATGAGACACACTCCCATTTGGTACTTGGAGAGTTGCCAGTACTGAGGCTAAAGTAGTACGAAGCTCAATGAAGGCATCTGCCACCAAGACAACGATGGTGCTGAAATACGCACCAGAGGCTAGGGGGTCTTCAGTGCCAGGCACGTGTTGGCCTCCATTAAACAATCCGAGGCCTGGGCAGCTCTGTGACACAGCCAGGAGGTGCCAAGGGCACAACAGAGGATAAGGCAGTAGAAGTGATGGCACCAGAGCGCTCATGAATCAATGGAGAGTCTGGGACTGAGAGCAAAGGAGGTCTGATGCCACTCAGTATGCTGCCGGGATGGAAATAGTCACTGCTAGTATCAACATCATGGATACTGGACTCAACAGATGCCCCATGGCCAAAACCGGAGTTGATAGTACAGGCTCTCACTGATTTCAGTCTGATACCAGGGAGAAGTTGAATAGACTTGCTCCATTCCACGTGCCGGAGGGAGTATGGTGCAGATCAGCACTCTTCTTAGGAAATGAGGAGGAGTCTCCCCAAGCCCCAGAATGATCCAAGTTCATTTTATCAGACTTCTTTCTCACTGTACCAGAGGAGAGTGAATGACCCCTCTTTCTCTTGAGGGAAATGCCACAGCCCGAACATGGAGTGGCATCACTTGTCAGATCCAAAAGTGACCACTTATCAGATGAATGGATGAAGGCCTCAGTGCTGAAGCAGTCTTCACGATCTGCTCTACCCGGTGCCAATTCAGCTGTAAGTCTCTCGCCACCAGAGTCCTTTTTGTGAATGACTTGCAGATGGATCATAACTCTCTAATGTCTTCTTCACTGAGACACAATAAATAGCTTGTGTGGGGATCACTGTTGGGGATGGCCCCCTCCCATGATGGACAATGCTTGAACCTGGCTGAAGGCACATCACAGGGCAGCTAACTACTCTAACTAAAACTTAACATGAAACTTAAGCAAAGAAAAAGTTCTCAGAAATGGAGAACAAAAGTCTGAGGTGAAGATATTGCAAAGAGCTCCGACTCTAGCCATGGGTAATAAGAAGAAACTTACTGAAAGGGTCAGGGCAGCACCGCCCTTATATGACCAGGGGAGGGCCTAGGGCTAGCACTGCCCATACAGGTACTGCTGGGCAAACTTCTCCAGCTCTGGTGCATTGGGTGCACCCATGCCTAAGTGGAATACACAGTTGCATCTACTCAAAGAATATAAGTGATAGGATTAAGTATCAGAGGGGTAGCCGTGTTAGTCTGAATCTGTAAAAAGCAACAGAGGGTCCTGTGGCACCTTTAGACTAACAGAAGTATTGGGAGCATAAGCTTTTGTGGGTAAGAACCTCACTTCTTCAGATGCAGGTCTTGCATCTGAAGAAGCGAGGTTCTTACCCACGAAAGCTTATGCTCCCAATACTTCTGTTAGTCTCAAAGGTGCCACAGGACCCTCTGTTGCTTTTTACAGATTCAGACTAACATGGCTACCCCTCTGATACATACAGAAGTGCTTCCAAATCTGTTTTGTTTGGAGTCACCCTTTTGCAACAGACCATTCCTCCCACTTTCCCATCACAATGAACCCCACATGTCACACAGTTGCTGTGTTCCTGTGTTTCTCCAGTCAGCAGCAGAGAGCTGCTTGGGTGAGGAAGCTTGCAGAGCTTAAAAGTGCCAGAGGTACAGAGAGGTGGCAGGTGAGTNGAGGTTCTTACCCACGAAAGCTTATGCTCCCAATACTTCTGTTAGTCTTAAAGGTGCCACAGGACCCTCTGTTGCTTTTTAGTGATAGGATTTTTACTGAAAATTTGACAAAAGCCAAGTATTGGATACTAAAAGCCTTGATTTTGTATTCCTTTTATGGGAGAGCCTCTCTCTTCATTGGAGAAAGATTGAAAGGCTTGTTTACTATGGGCCAAACACTCCCTTCTGCCCTCCTTTTCTGTGCCTTTTGAAGAACAAATCTATTACCTTGCTGCTCCTCCATATCTTCTCTTCTGTTGTATTAAACTTCTATACTGCACTCATTGTGCTAGTATGAGTGCCTTGAAAGCGGGACAACTCATGGAACGGATCCAGAAAGGATAATGGCGAAAATGGATTGGAGGTCAAGCTGTACTGGAGAGAATCTCAAGAGTCACTAGTCTTTTGCACTACAGGATCCTGCCTACCTGCATGTCCTACTTCATATCTGTGGCAATGATATGTGGTACACCCATCTTGTATGTGTAGCCCCATTCTCTGAATAGAAAAACCATGATGGAGGAGCTGGTATTGCTCTTAGCAGCAATAATGTATTGTGATTAAAGCATTGTAACTTGCCACAGACTTAAAGAGAAGCATGCCCCATTGTGACTGTACCTCAAAATGACACCCTGTACCCACATATTCACCGTTATATGATTATATGTTTTGTCCAAAATATGCCTTGTGAAGTATCATTTGAGAAGTAATGACCCATTGAACATTACTATCCTATTGAATTGTATGTATTACCATTGTATGTGAAATTGTGAAGTTTGCTATATGTTATTGAAATATATTGTGAGTCTGGGAGATGCCCACAGCTGGCCTTCAAGTGGCAACAAAGGAAAAATTAACGTCTCCAAGACAGATTTACATTAGGATTAGCCAGCCATGTATTAATGGCCCATTAAAAAGAATCCACTCCCCCAGTGGACCCCTCCTGAAGCACGCAGACAATGCAGGCCCAGTGTCTCAGCAGGGTATCTAGAACACATGATCCCTGACTCCATGTTTGAGACAGTATCTTTCCATTTAGATTGATTGGGGGTTATAAATTAGAGACCGTGACATCAGCCCCGGGCCTCTCTCCTCCCCCACCTACTCTGAAGGTAACAAGAACATTTGAATGAAAAGACTTTGAACTGGGGAGATTGGCTCCAGGCTGAGCAGGGAATTCAGCCTGTGAATTAAGAACTGTGAACTGCTTATAGCGTCTAATGGGGTGAGAAAAACTGCTTGATTCAAATCTTGCTTAGTCCGATAAAGTTTAGAATTTAGATTGTTATTTTACTTTTATTTCTTATGTAATCAACTCTGGCCTCTATGCCTAACACTGATAATCACTTAAAAGCTATCTTTCAGTACTTAAACTTATTTTAATATTTTTTCTTTATTATCAGTGAGTTTGTCTAAAGTGTTTGGTGAATCTGCTCAGATTACAAAGGCTGGTGCATGTCCACTATCCTTTCATGAAACGGCAAACTAAGCAATGAGCTTACATTGTTCAAGAGAAGATCTTGAGCAGTGTAAGACGTTATGTTTCTAGGATGCAAGGCTGGGAAGTGTGGGGGATTTTCTGGTGTTTCCCTGTATATGGTTCATGAGTGGCTTAAAGAGTATTCATGCAATTTAGCTGGGTATGTCCCTGCACGTTGTTGACTGAGTGATTACAGCACCTGGAGGGGTTTGCTGCTTGTCACTAGCAAAGCATCATGAGAGACAGGCCAGGCTGGAGATTTAAGTGGGCACAGCGGTCCCACAATTCCAGGTTGTACCCCAGGTTGTCACACGCATCAAACTGTTTTCCCTCTGAATCCCCCTCTCCTTGCCCTGTCCTCACTCCTGGGGTTATGTGGAGTTGGGGGAAACATCCTACCTAGCTATTATCACCCCTCTTTGGTGAAATTTTGGTCTTCTAGTTCCCATTAACATCATGTATGTGGAGGGATGACTGTCGCACTACGATTCCAGTGGTTTCAAATATCACTTCCCTGTGGCCACAGAGTATGAACACATACCTTGTATGATGGCTAGCAGAATGACAATTACAAAGAAGAAGAAAGTAATGTCAAAGATGATCCGATAGATCTCATATTCATCTCCTGCTGGATCCTCAATTTCATCACCAATGCCTCCACCCGCCCGCACACCGACATACATATGAAACATGTAGCACTGGAAAAGCGAGAAAAGGAAAGAACACATAACCATTTAAAAAACCCATTCTCCAAGACTTTGGCTACTTATTACTACATATTTGTATGACAGTAATACCTAAAAGCCCCAACTCAGAATGGCATCCCACTAGGAGGTACTGCAGAAACAGAGAGACTGTTCCCGAATTGAAAAGCTTTCAGTCTAAATAAGCAAGGCAGAGAAAAGGCAAATTTGACTTTCTTATTTATTTACAGGAGAGGAAACAGAGGCACAGGGGGTGAAATGAAATTACCCAAGGTGGCACAGCAAGTCAGTGGCAGAGCTAGGAATAGAAATGAGGTTTCCTGATTCTCAGACCAGTGCCTTATCTACTAGACCATGCTGGATCTCTCCCCCCACACACACTTTTTTTTTTTTTTTTTTGAGGGGGTGTGTAATTTTACAGCAAGATTGGAAATGCTGCTGAGATTCAAGTGGCAAAATTTCATGTTTCCAATTGCAGCATAAAACAAAAAGGAAAGGGTATTACAGCAATTGTGTCTGATTGAAAAAACTGCTAACTGCTTGTAAGTAAGTTATATGCTCTTATTGTTGCTTAGCATGGCCTGGTGAAGTAAGCATGAGGTGACAGTGCAGGCACTGCTATATTCTAATTCTGGCTCTGCAACTGAATTATTACAATTTTATTTAAAAGGCAAGAAATTATATTTCTTTATTCTTTCCCCATCTTCAGTACCTCAAAGGAAAAACAGCTCTTGAGAATCCTTCTTCAGAGGACATGTTAGAGATGCATGAGATAATTAAAGTGCACTTCCATTCTGAAGAATGACTAGTAATAGCAATGTGGGGCTCCTTGTTTATCACATCACAATGATCTCATACCAAATGTGCTCAGTTTAAGAGTTAAAATCTTTTTTTCTGACTCCCAACCCTACAGACACACTCTGGGATCTTAGGATCAAGCTGGGTTCTTTTCCTTTCCACAACTTCACAAGTCATGATGATTCTACAGTGTGAATCATGTTCTCAGTTATACTTGCACAAGACCTTCTAGAGGCTTGTACAGGTAGTACTGAAGGCACTGTGTCACCTGCAGGATCATTATTGCTGCTGATAAGGCTGTGTTAGAAAGAGAAAGCTTGTCTTTTCGGAGCCCAGGTTGAGTTCTAAATGGGGGTGGTAATTTTTACTTGTAAACTGAGTAAATGGGATATCAAATCGGTGATACGTAATAAATACGGAACCCCAAAAGTGCCATTTACATAAGAATTTTTTAGAGTACAAATCACACTTTAAGAGAACAAAATGAAATTTTAAGAATGAGAAATCTGGATTAAAATACTGCATCTTTGAAAAGCAAATCATGATGGAACATACTGATATTAACTCATTTTGGTCCGGAGGAAGGGGCAACAGTGAGAGGAGGTAGAAAAAGTATATGGAATTGTGCACTGTGCAGCCCCAAATGCACATGGGCAGGTAAAGAACATAGCTAGCTGTGTGCAAAAGTTCCAGCAGAGGGATTTCATGCCTGATTCTGTGACCATTGCTCTGACTGAGTATTATTTTACTTCAGGAGTAGTCACAGTTAGATCAGGAGGTTATATGCAGACTAAGTTCCTACTCAACATACATGGGGGAAGAATAGCTCAGTGATTTGAGCATTGGCCTGTACCTCCACGGTTGTGAGTTCAATCCTTACAGGGGCAAAGGTGGGGCAAAAATCTGTCTGGGGATTGGTCCTGTTTTGAGCAGGGGGTTGGACTAGATGACCTCCTGAGGTCCCTTCCAACCCTGACATTCTATGATTCTATAAGGGTAGCAGAATCTGACCCTTTCTGATTAAGAACAGTGGAAGAAGCTGCAATTACTGTAATTTTTTTCACACCTCTTCAGAACCAGAAAGCTTTGTGGGCTTTCTATTAATTTGTATTAATGTGGGGATTTCTATTAATTCATAAAGGGATATAAATTCCCTACTAGATGACTTCTGATATTTTCTTCAGACTTTGATAAGGGAGTAGTCTGCAAGGGATGGGCAGAAAGAAATCTATTCTGTTCAGGTTCATATACCACCTTTGTCACTTTAGTATCTGAGCGCCTTCCAGTCGTGCATTAAACAATGTCAGTAACATCTGTCACATGTGGTTCCATTTCTTTCTCATCCTCCCTGCAGGGAGGAAATTGTATGTGCAGGGTAGGGTTTTGATAGCTTTTTGGTTTGGGGGCGTTTATTGAGTCATTACTCTCTTCTGAAGCTGAATTATAGGCTTACATGTGTCATGCTATCTTAGACAAATTGTTCCAAATCAGAGTTTTTTCACTCTTTGAATTTTTCATTTTTTGGATTATTTTACACTTTCCCCTCCTCTTGTACTATGATCAGAATAGGATCACATCAAATCTCCATGTTACTATAATTAGAAATGTAACCTCAACACACATCTTAAAAAACATTCTTAATTTGATCCAATTAACTAGGAGCCACTCTGCAAACTGCACAGCTGCACAGTATTTCAGACAAATGGAACACTGTTGAACATTAGGGCTTTCCCAATCTGAAGCCACATTTGTAACTTGGACATACTATTGTAGAAGAGCAACAAACCCTGCCTCCTTATAAACTAAATTAGGTCCAGAATTATGTTGTTGGTTTTTTTTTTGGCAGGATAGGGGTGGAATGTTTTTTTATTTTTGTGATGGACTGCTACTTGAGGAACCAGATTGTGTTTTTGCAGACTTCCCTGTATAAGTGGTGCATACGGTGCTGAAGAAAGACCAGTGCAGTAAAGACATCAGGCCTGAGAAAGTCATGTTTCCTTCCGTCATCCCTGCTTTCTCCTTTGGCACTTTCCACTTGCAGATGACAACCCCATAGCACCTCCAGTTTAGTTGCATTGACCGGTGCATTAGGAGAGGTGGAGTCAATGTTCCAGCCATTTCCCACCACTCCCCACACACTTACATGGTCATGGGAGCATCAAGTCCACAGTGCCTGTTTACTGCTATACATCTAGACCCAAGTTCTGGGAAGGCCAAGCAGTTTCTTACTCGCCCTTGAATCCCAGTGTGGCCCTGTAGTACAGGCCACAATCTATCCCATTAGTAGTTTATCTTTAATTCCTTTGATTTATCTTTATACAGAATGTGTCCATTCATTGCATCTTGCCTTGCCTTCCTCCCATCCCTACAACCTCCACTCTTGACTGGATCAGGGGATTCTGAAATGCAATCGATTCATTTCGCTCTGAAATCAGTTGTAAATTCAAAAAAGAATTAATTATGTCAAGCTACAAAAGTGCCAAGGAGATATTGTACTGTCAGTTATGGTGATTATACTTGCAAGTGGATGTTCTCTACTGACTAATTTACAAACGTGCTAAAGCCAAAAAGAAAACCCTTCCATTTCCTAATGAGTATTCCTAATGTATTTCACATCAAATGGACTTTAAAGCACAGAGAAAGCTGACAGGTACTGTCGACCAAATTCTGATCTTGCACTTTTGTAAATCAGTAATAGCTCCATGGAAATCAGTGGGATTACATTGGCATAACATAGAAGAATCTGGCCCAGTATGTCATTGCTGTACAGCTAGTCAAATTCTGCTCCGGTTTGCACTGGTGTAACTCTGCAATATTTCCACTAAGTCAATTTTGTTCCTATAGTTTTCACTAGGTTTAAATCAATGGAACCGGGAGCAGAAATTGATTCTTAAGAAGTATTCTGTGGAGAGTGTAAGGCTACTTCATTTTAATAAAATACCTGTCGTATGCACCAACACCAATAGCTAGGTGCTAAGAAAAGGCATAATAAATGTAAGAGCCATAATGCGGTATACGGTAACAGGAATGATGTTATAAATATTTTGTTCACAAATAGTTCACAGCATAGCAGTTTGAGACTTACAAAGCCAAGGCCAAAGGAGGAAAGTGAACTCCTGTGGAAAACACCATAGCATTTTTATAAGGGTTTTTAGTAATGTTATTTTCTTTTACAATTTGTCTGATAATTAGGATTTTTAAAATATGTGGTATTGGTTGTTAGGAAATGAGGTAAATAATATGTAAAATATACATCAGAAAGTCACTACGCTCCTGAGATTTTGTAATGATCTAGGCAACGTCTTCTGAATCAGCAAAAGCTGACACTAACAGACCCTTTCAAAAGGCAATTTAAAACAATTGGATAAATAATTGTCAGGCTACCAAGCACCAAAAAGTTTCCAGTGACAGAGATGTCAACGGAAGACATCTAATCAACCATTGAGGTTAGTGGGAATCATTGGATATTCAGCACTTTTGAAAAACAGGCAGGTTTTAGAACCCTAACTTTAGGCTCCTATTTTTGAAAATATTGGTAACAGTTTACAATAACCACACAACTCTCTGTATGGCCTGTAAAACTGCAGCATTCAGAAGTACTTCCATGCAACTTTTGTGAAAGCCTCATGCAGTGAAACAACTTTCTGACTTCGTTTGATTTTTTTTAGTCTCAGATAAATCATAGCACAGACTAATGTCACATTATTTCATCTCATTTGTGGCCACGTTCTCTAAATCCTGCAGGTTTGTATTACATTTTTTATTCCTTGACGCTTCACTGATAATCTGCCTGTTTTGAGCAGCCATCCTTCTGGCTATAGGTATTATTCAGGAACAGTTGCATGAATAGGAGAGGGGGAACAGGAAATACAATAATAACTTAAGTAAAGATGAGCAAAAAGCAAACAGACTTACTGTTAGCATATCATCACATTTCATATCTGGCATATCTCCATCTTCACTCTTGTTGTAGAATTTACGGAAAAAATTGAATGCCACTACTGTGTACAAGTAGACTACCACTGCCAGTAATCCCACTGTTAACACAAGCTAGAAGAGAGAATTATATGATGGATGTATTAACACCATGAAAGCACGCAGTGCAGTTTTCTTATATGATGGGGAAAAGAGAGAAATAACAAACTACATTTATTGGTGAAGATTAAACTCACTTTATTCACCCCCATCTCTCTCCCCCTCCTGAATCTGGCATTTTAAAAAGGAATTTTTGTTTTATTTTAGTAAAATATTGGTGTATTTTATGCAATGTTAGAGCATTTAAATTGGTTCATGAATGTTAAAATGTTCCTAGAACTTTGAGGCAAATTATATATAATATATATATAAATTAGCAAAAATGTAAATTCATATCTATACCAATGTGTTTGCAAACAGAAAGAAAAGAAGATATTTCTATTCTGTAAGCTTAAAAAATACATTCCTGTTTCCTAGTTATAATATCAGTGCAGGTCACAAGTACATTCCAATGCAATTATTAAATTAAATACCCAATGTCTGGGAAATTAAAATGGTTGTAAGTCAATTCTGTGTACATACAGCAGGTATTGAGTTTGTCAGATACTCACTTTGAGCTTCTATCCAAGGATCTCAAAGTACTTTATGAACAACAATGATGTAAGCCTTAAACCTATCTACCATGGATTTTAATTATTATTCCCATTACATAGAATGGGAAGCTGAGATAGAGAAAGCTTAAGTGACTTGCCCAAGGTCACAAAGCAAGTATGCTGCAAAATAAGAAAAAGCCTCCAGAATCTTCTCTCTCTCTCTCTATATATATATATATAGAGAGAGATATATATATATATATATATATAT